>NC_056751.1:608747048-608962048 GCF_019279795.1 Protopterus annectens | reverse complement strand
TACCCAGCTAAACAGAGTTGCCCAAAGTTTAAAAGTGCTTTACTCAGTGCAATGTGTTTGCACGGACGTGCGCGCCGTGCCAACCAGGGCACCATAGGGCACTGGGGAGCAATGTAGAGCTAAGTTGCTTAAACGCAGCCACACCCCCTAGCCTGTTTAGACAGTATTAAAATAAAAGAATGACAAGGTTCTAACCCAGGACCCTTTGTATCATAATCAAAGTACAGAACCACTAAGCCATGACAACATAGAGGAAGCAGCCACTATTAACATTCATAAACTTAAGAATGGTAGTTTAACCATTACTAAGCAGGTCTGCAGTCAGCTGAGAATTTTACAAAATGGTCAATCACAAAAAAGTGCAGGAAATGTGGCATATTTAAGTCCCATAGGCGGGAATACTCGCCATAACTGATTGTAGCTCACATTTGCAGTCAGAATGGCAGGTGCAGGAGAGGGTTCACGCTTCCGAGCACAACGTTGGGGCATCGGGGAGTCCAAATACATGGTTTGGCTCCTTGTCCACTGTCACGAGACAAGACTCCTGCAGAGCCAGTTCCAAGGGATGGAGTACAAGGCAGAGGCTTGGAACTGGTTAGCTTGTGACCTCACCAGTGCCACAGGCATTCCCAGGACTGGTGAGCAGGTCCATCACCACCATGCAGACCTGAAGAGACGAAAGTAGGACCGCCTGAACCAGTGGATACAGGAGGCCCATGGGATGCAGAATGCCCCACAACTGAGTATGTAGCCATGGAATGCAGTATGTATAATGGATGGGTATATCTCAATATCCCTTCATTTACTTTACAGCTGCAGGTGACCATGCTGCGAATCAGCAAGCCTATGCTGATAGGCTGTTAAGGCTGCACCACCAGGCAGGTTAGTAATTATTCTGCATGTATTGTTATATAAAATATGGGAGAGAGCATGAAAGAATGTGTTGTAGTCCAATAAAACAGCCATAGAATTGCCTGAATATGTTCTCTGCATGTACTGTCAGATAAAAACGTCAGAGAGGCAGAAAAAGAGTGTAGTAACCCATTAAGAAAGGTAACATATGTCTGGAATAATATTCCTTCAGGCACTGTCATATAACATAAATGAGTGAGCCTGAAAAAAGATTGTTCTAACCTATTAATAAAGGTATAATATGTCTTGAGCATGTCTGACATAAACACCGTTAAAACAAATAAAGGAGTGAGCCTGTGGAAAAGTGTGCAATGTCATTAATAAATGTCTAAAACCCAGAGTGTGTCGGTGTCACAGAGTCTGAAATGTTGTTGTACCCTTGCATTATACAAACAGTACTGTTTGAAAATATGCTGGCAACCCAGAGTTATGCAGTCCCATATAAAGTGGGTGATGGAAGTGCTAGTACCTGTGAAACATATATACAGTCCACAATAGTTAGTTACTGGCTGGCATGAATAAGTAAACCTGGCACACATGTAGCATGTAATTATTCACCAGAAATGTGAGTGTGTGTTAAGAAATGCAGTGTTCTGTACAAATCGAAGTGAAAATGTCATGCGAAAACATCCCAGATATGTAGATAAAGAAATATAAATGCAAACAAGAAATATGTAGCAGTAACACCTGCATCCTGGACAGTTAGTATGTCAGATATAGGTCAGGCATATATTGAACTAGCCAAACCCATGACACAACCTAATGTATGGTGGCAAGTGTAATAATACAGGTAGGGGATATACAACTGCAGTGACTGGGAATGTAGTGTAGAGTAAAAGGTCATTATAAGATGTTAACCGAGGTTTTTTCTACACCCTACCATATGTGCATAAATCATGCAATTCCACATCTCAATGGGTATGTGTAACCTTAAATATTTGTTGGGACATATGTCCTATTGATTTATAAATATTTGCATTGATGTTGATGCATGTGCTATGTTCAAACACCATGCTCATGGTGGCCTGTTGCTACCAAACATCACTGCATGCTGTTGGAATATCCACTGTCATTCAATATATGCATGTGTTATGCTTGCTGTTCAACTGTTGGAACCTTGGTGTGTTGCGTTAATGGGAATATTACTGCATGCTCTTACAACTAATCTGGAATGCTGTTTTTTATGTTGCAATTAAATACACCTAATCACAGAATGTATGGGAAGGCCAGTCCCGGCGGACCCACCTGTCCCTCCTCAGTTGGCGAGTGCACCTGGCACCAGCAGCTCCGGTGCCCAGCCCGGGCTCCCTTCCTCCGTTGGTCCTGTGCCACCTTCAGGTGGAAGCACTGCAGGGGTTGGGGCTCATCCCCCTCGTGCAGGCATGGGCAGAGAAGGGCCACCCATCACCCTTCGAAGGGTCCGGGCTGTGGTGCATAGGGAGATCCAGCATTCAGTTGCTGATCCCCTATGCCAGCTTGAGACGAGAGTAGCGTGTCTCTCGGGTGAGCCTGCCCATCCCACTCAGCCCCCAGCACAGCCACCCTTGGGGCTGTGAAGGTGCAGTGGTGACTGCCCATGGGTGGGGATCTCAGTTCCACTGTTACCATCTGTGGGCTCATGGGCTTGCGATTTCCAAACATCCTTCCCTGTCAATTGTGCTCTCCCACCCCATGTGTCAAACTCTGCCCCTGTATGCGTCTTGTTTGTCTTGTCTGTTTACCTCCCCAACCTACCTCCCCAAATATACCTACTTCCTCTACCTCACATTCCACTCTCACCTGAAAAAAAAAATTAAAAAAAAGGTCAATCTGTTCCCACAAAAAAATTCCGCCCCATACATAGCTGCCCAATTCACACACATGTCCACTGGACATGTAAACTGATAATTCTAATTGGCAGTACAACATATTTTGTTGTCCTCACCCCTCTCTCAGGGGTGGAAGGTTTCAAATTTCACACCAAATTTCATACATATGCACAGTTGTTGCTGGTAAAGAAATGGGCAGCTATGGACCTTCCCTACACCCATCCTGCACATCCCAAGCTGGTTTCCCTACTGTCTTTCCCTCTTTGTGCCCCCTTTTTCACCACTTTCCTATCTCCCCATTTTCTTTTCTTTAAAAGAAATTAGCGCGGGGGTTAGCGGGAGTAAGCACTTTTAAGCAGTAGTTAGCAGGGGTGTGCGAGTGTGAGCTTGTGTGCGCTTAGCTAAGCATCGCTAAGCATCACGCAAACCCACGCAATCCCAATTACAACTGCTTAAAAGTGCCTTAGTCACTCTGTATGACAAGGCCGTTGTGCTGCTCAGCAGCAAAATAAAATACCCTTGTCAGTCTCGAACCCGGGACCATGGACAAACCAGTCTGCATGAAGTACCACTGCACCACAGCAGATATACAATAACTCACTGCTGAAATCAATATATCATGCATTACCATGAGTGAATGTAAAGGGAAAATAGGAATGGCATAACACAAATCTTGTTCTGTGGGCCTTAACCAGCAGGTGTTGTGGAATTGCATGACATGACTGTGAAAAGAGAATCAGCCATGCTAGTAGGGAATAAGGTTACAGTAGCAGCTTACAAACCCCACACAGTATCAGAGCAGGATAAACACTGGCATATTTGCATAGGTCACAGGCCAGACCACCCAACAGTGACTTCTCTACAGTGATGACCCTGATTTGTAAACAAATGTTAGCTGTGCCCCTCTGACTCACTGTGAAATGTACTAACAGTAGGCAGAAAAGTGTTGAATCTCACTTAATGACAAATGTCAATAAGTGAGAGTAGACACCGGTTGCACGTCAGAAAATGTGTAGTACTACATATGCTCTGAATCCCCCAAAGTCTGAACTGCAAAATGTTTGAACTATATGACAGGTGTAACCCAGTTATATATACCTTTCCCTGAGGCTGTTCAAATATATACGTGAGAGTATCTGAGGCCTGGAAGAGTCAGAAACACACAGGCATATCAGCTTGCCTGCTGTTAAAACTCTGCAAATAGCTGTAGAATGAATCCCACAAGCATGCCCTTATGTAGAAGTACAACACAGAAATATCAAAGGATGTAGCCATGTACTGCTAGCATCCACCTGTGACAATGCCATTTTTCAGGTGCTGAAAAGACTGCTGTGGTGCACAGTCAAAGAATACTAGGCTGACCACTGTCTACTATCTGGATATGTCCACAGGTGGGAGCTACTCAGTCAGACTACAAGCCTTCATAGACTTACAGGTACACAGCAACTCTGCATGTTCAGTAAGATAAACATCACACGACAATAAATAATGTACTCTGCAGTTCTGCACCCCTACCCAAAGGTACTATATACCTGTGTAGTCAGGCACAACCAAGGGTGTAGGTAGGCATACACAGTACAGAAATATGTCCAGTTGTCCTGAGCAGACTGTGCTAATGTCAACACAAACCACAAACTGTTCAGAAGTGAGTAACGTACTAATGACAATATAGCAGTTCACAAACAGTGCATGTGCCTGATATTCATAATTGGTAGTACAACATACTTAGTTGTCCTCACCCCTCTCTCAGGGGTGGAAGGTTTTAAATATCCCACCTAATGTATTGCATATACACAGCTGTTGTTGGTAAAGAAATGGGCAGCTATGGACCTTCTCCACACCCATCGTGTACATCCCAAGCTGGTTTCCCTACTGTCTTCTCCTGTTTGTGCATCCTTTATCACCACATTTCTATCTCCCCATTTACTTTTCTGTCAAATACATGAGCGCAGGGGTTAGCGGGAGTGAGCACTTGTAAACAGTAATAAGAGGGTTTGCACCAGTGTGCGCATGTGTGCACTTAGCTTAGCATTGCTAAGATATAATAAGCTATGCCAAGCTTAGCTTAGTATTGCTAACATAAAATGAGCTAAGCTAAGCTTAGCTTAGTATTGCTAAAATACAATAAGCTAAGCTAAGCGTAGCTTAGCATCGCTAAGCATCGCGCAAACCCACGCAAACCTGCTTACAACTGCTTAAAAGTGCCTTAGTCACTCTGTATGACAAGGCCCTTGTATTGCTCAGCAGCAAAATAAAATACCCTTGTCAGTCTCATACCCCACACCTTGGACTCACAAGTCTGCATGATGTACCACTAAGCCACAGCAGATATGCAATAACTTGGTGCTGAAAGAAATATAACATGCATTACAAGGAGTGAATGTAAAGGGACAATAGGAAAGCCATAGGAATACATTGCAATAAAGAAATATAACATGCATTACAAGGAGTGAATGTAAAGGGAAAATAGGAAAGCCATAGGAATACATTACAATAAAGAAATATAACATGCATTACAAGGAGTGAATGTAAAGGGAAAATAGGAAAGCCATATGAATACATTGCAATAATTACTGTTGTATGCCAGTTAATTCCCTAATTCCAAAAGAAAGTACATATTCCCATGTATCCAGTGTTAGCATTAGGAGGTGTGAGTAAACTTACACACTGAGAAGAGTGTACTGGAAGAAGCAACAGTCAGCTTTCAGTACAACATGCATTTCACTGGCTACAACCCAGCTTCAAATATGAGACATATGCCAACCTTCTGACTGACACAAAAGTGTCCACAGCAAACAAGCATGGTCCCTACCTTGCAAAACTGAAAGGCCTACCCCTACCTAACCTATCATTTTATAGCAGTGTCCTGAAATCACAGTGAGAACTGCAATTACCGCACAGCAGGCTGCATGCAATTACTAAATGGTGGGCACTAATTGGTGCAGAGGCCATCACATGCACATGTGCAGATACCTACAAAAGCAGCTTGTACTTGCTGTCCACACATGCAATAATATCATTGCAGCAACTGGTGAGAGAGAGAGTGAGAGAGACAGACAGACAGACAGACAAACAAACAGAGGCAGTTGGAGACACCAACCAAAAAAAAAAAACAAACAGAGGCAGTTGGAGACACCAACCAAAAAAAAAAACAAACAGAGGCAGTTGGAGACACCAACCAAAAAAAAAAGTCAACAGGTACAACAGACAGAGGTGAGAAATACAAAGGTAAGGTATGTAACAGAGATGTATTTGCTGGCATCCGAATGATGTGTCTGAAGGGTACTCTACATACTGTGAACCCTCCATATGTGGTAGCAGTCCGTATCTATATGTATATGCAGATGTGCATAGGGCAAGGGACATACTGCAACTGTTAGTGAAGGCTGGACATATATATGTATTTGAAGGTTGCTATGTGCACATATCTATGTAGATTGTAGTGTGTGGCATTGAAAACAGCAAGCAGTGCAGGTATATGTCATGTGGTGGTTAAATGCTGTGGGACTGAGTTACAGCCAGTGAGGTCTGCTACAGCTATATGGCCTGAGGACAGTGAAATGCATTCTGCACAACACTGTGCAATATTATTACATAATTGTATGTCTCACAACTGTTTCATAATTGATATTCCCACCATGAAAGGTGGGCAGTATATGTGCCTATATGCGCATGTATATGTACAGGAATGGATGTTTACAAGTATGTTTGTGTGTGTATGTATATATATATATATATATATATATATATATATATATATATATATATATATATATATATATATATATATATATATATATATATATATATATGTATATATATATATATATATATATATATATATATATATATATATATATATATATATAGTGAGAGAGGGAGACATGGTGTCAGACGAATTGCAACAGGTGCCTGGTGACCAAGGCATGGACTGAACACCAGTGTTGATATTGCAGTGTCATACCCCATACCAAAACACTTTACCCACTAACTACCAGATAGGTGGTTGCCTGCCTAACACTGAAGGTGTCAGAAGGGAACATAGGACACAGGTGGACAGTAGCCTCCCCTTTGATATTCACAGTGCCACACTAGTCTTGTAATCTGTCTACGCGGTACGTGTCATCACAAATGATGTGTTATGTACGGAAATATTGGTCAGTGTTCCCCTGTACTCATCACAATGCCCCATGTGATATGTACCTCACATGACAACTACAGCAAGTGGAAAGGCCACAGACATACCTCACAAAGAGTAATACTGCCCTCAAACACATACCCTATTCAGACTGATTCACATAACCACAGCTAGAGTGCATTGCATACCGGCCACCAGAGGTTACCTCTGCCGAACATACAGAGGTATGTCACACCCATAGCAATCAGACAACCACCATGTCAACACCTCACAATCCCACCGGGCTACACGGCCTAGGTCCCTAATCCCAGCCACCTCACTAAACAGCACATGCTGGAGGGATAGGCTCCTATTGGCAAATATGCTATACTCTGGAGTTAACTGCACAGCATTAATAAACAAGGCTCCTCAGTAGCAGATGTCATACATACCCCTGATGATTGTCTGTGGGATAGGTAACACGCCCTGGGAATCACCTCTGTGTATCCAGTTGACAGGAGCAAGTGAAATCAAATTACATGTGTGTCAAAGGCCAGGGTAGCATATGGCTAGGCTGCTGTAGGCCCTAGGGCTAATAGCGTATTACCTACCTATGACACAATGCATATACACATGTACTCAGTGCAATACCTGCTATGTGAGGTGGAATGAGTGTGACAGTGAATGTGTGCAAGGTCTGTAACGGTGTGATAGCTTAGTGTGAGGTTGTTTCTGTCATGGTCGTTTGTGTCCTAGGTGTGAGGCCAGAGAAAGATGTGTCAGTTATTGGGATGCAGACATAGTAGGATGGCATATGTTGTGACATAGTTCCTTGTGTACGACTGTGGTGTCCCATCGTAGGCTGAAGCAATACATGTATGCTCAGTAAGTGGTACTGCTGGTGAATACAGCTGACATTTGCACTGTTTTACTACCTGAAGCTGTAGGCCTAAACAGCACAGTATGGTGTATGTTCACATTCCCTGGTAACATTGTCTTGTGTGTTTCCTGTAGTCTGCACAGATTACATACCTCAGGCATAGTATCTGTAAGTAGGGGCACACAGTACTGTAAGGTACACAGGAAATGCTCATCTGTATCAGCATACATTTGTGTGTTGTATGAATGTCTGATGTGTGTGTAATGATGCCTGTACCATGTCTGCAATCACATGTGTGTTGCAGGGTTTGCGTGTGTACCTAGCAACATGCATACTCTCTTACAGCAGTATGCCAGCTATATTAACAAGTGTGCACATATGTTAGGTAGGGGTATGGCATCAATGACTAGGGTGGGTTACTGGTTATACTGTAACTGTACTTCATATTCATTGCAATGGATGATATATTTCTTCATGCATTAGCTTGATATGTACCCCCGTGGCAAGGCTGTGCATTTGATCCCAAACATTATGCCGAGTACTGGTGTATACTGGTTTGTTATATGGAGTGTGGCAGGCACTGTCAGCCAGTTGTGGGCTGAGCACTGATATTTGGAATTGAATGTGTGTATCCTCTGACAGAGGAGCAGATGCTATATATGGCAGTTAACTGACATCTGTACTGTATAATATTAAGTGTGCCACATGACTTGCTCACACATATCATTTACTTGTCTTCCAGGCTTATGGTTCATCAAAGGAATCCCTCCTACACAGCCGCAGAGGAACAAGAAATCCACCACAGCCTGTTTCAGCACTATACCCTGCTGTTTTCCAGGGCCAGCTAGCACCAGCAGGGGCATACTTCACTGTGGCAAGATCTTGTTCATCGGGTAAATGACATAGGCATGCATAACTGGACATATGAGCAGGTACGCCATCACTGCAGTGATTTAATTAGACATGTCCGGCGGCGTGCGTCTGATATCCATAGACAACAGCTTGCCACAGGTGGTGGGGTGGCCATACTTCTCCCCCTCACCAGAGTGGAGGAACTGCTCCTAAGTGTGGTGGCTCCTGGCCTACAGCAGCAACAACATCACACATGTGTCATCATGGAGGCCGGAGCCACCCAGCAGGTAACATGCCCTAGCTGTAGACTACTGTTACCTGTATTGTTAGATTATGCATATGTGAGATGTGTACTGTGTTTAGCAGTTTTGCTGCCTATTGTCTGCAATACTGATATTGTGAATAGTATCTGTACACCTATGCCTGTTGTTCTACTGTAGTTTAGCACACTCACAGTAGCAATGCCACAGTTGTGGCCACTGACAAACTGTGCCATACTCTTGCAGGTCCCTCTGGTGTGACAGCAGGGCAGACAACACATGCTGGTGAGTGTGTTAACACTTTAAAATTGATATTGATATGTGCATGTCATAGGTGAGGTGTAAGCCATGTACACATAACACACCTACGCATAATGTATGCTGTGCATGTTTGCTGTGAGACAGACACAAATGTGGCAACACTGTACTGCACATTGGATAGGCATAGTTACACACATGTACACAACATAACACATTTGTCATATGCAGTACACCTCAACATGCTACACATGTTGTAACCAGACACCCGCTGCCAGTTCACACTTCAGTATCCCACATGTCATCCACACACCACACATATTATACCTGAGGGGTAGGGGCCTAGCATGGGGCTGTGCAACACTCTTCAACACATAACACAGTCATGTTAGGCAATGCTCTCTATTGGGCACCTCACACACCCTTGTGCAACGTGGCTGTGTAATTTGTGAACTTAGCCACAGCACTGCCGTTCAGGTACAGCATGCTAGGCAGTGGTCTAGCACACTTTAGTGGCCTTGAGTGACCACATAATGCATGATGATGATGGCTAATGGTACTCCACCCCATACAGTTACAATGGCCATGTCCAGGATTGGTATTCCATCACGTACACATGCACCACTCATCCCGTGTGTGTACATAGCATGCATGTGCTACACCTGTGTCCACAATTATTTGCTACAGACACAGACACTGCAATCAGACATGGAAATCCATGTGACACACAGATAACACATGCAGCCATGGTATATATACCTGTGAGTGATGGTGGACAGGACATTGCAGAGCTTATAATACTTGCACAGAAATGTCATGTCCTTGTACACATTGTGTTCCAGGGTGTAGGCAATCACTGAACATGTACACACATGCACAACAGCCGTGTACACTGTCATTAACTATGGCTGTCTTCACTCACACTGCATGGACTTGAGCAACACTTATTCTGCATGCTGACACATGTGATGTGACTGTTTGCCTTGTGATACTGTCACCCACCTTCAACCACTATTGAGTATGTTTTGGATTGCTGTTGTGTGTGTGTATCTGCTGTAGTGAGGAGTGTGCATGTGTTCCTGTGTTCCTGTGTGCATGTGTGCATTTGTGCATGTGTTCATGTGTGCATGTGTTCATGTGTGCATGTGTGCATGTGCAGACTGTAAAGTGTGTTTCCTGTCTTCCTCTCACAGGTGCTGAGTTAGGAGTTGGCGAAAGCAGCAGGCAACCTGAAGCCACTGCCACGGATAGTGGTGATGATGACACATGTATTTTGGCACAGGGAGATTTGACAGGGTCTGTCATTGGTCCGCCAATCGACAGTACACAGCATTCAATCCCATCTATGCGCACACTCATACTGCCATTACATCTCTCACCACCAATTGCCATAGGCGAGGGACAGCATACACTTGGCATTGACCAGGAGAGTGTGGTACCCATGGCACTTGCATCCCCTCACAGCAGCCATAGCCGTAGACCCAGAACGGTACCACATAGGCAGAGGTCCAGGGGTTCTCGGGGGAGCACCACTGGTCGTATTGCCCCTGGCAGACGTGCCCTCACAGGTCTTATGACAACCACTATGTTTCAGGCTGTAATGCAGGCTCAGGCACATATGGAGTGGTACACCAGGCAGAGACTTAGGGCGCAGAGGGCACATTACACCACTATCAATGAGAGCATCCGTAACCTTGCCGGTGCCATCCGGGTTTACACCGAGGTCATTGATAGACATTGGGGGAGACAATAGATGCCCTCCACAACATGTCTTCCTTGAGCCAGGACCATGCGGGATGGTTGCGATGTCGACGTGGATGCATGCCTGGCAGTGGTCGTGGACGGCCCACAGTTCACAGCTGCTCCCGTAGTAGCAGTACCACCCCCAACAATGCTGGTGCTCGCCTGTCCATTGACCATCCCAGTAGACCACGTGCACGTGGCTCTGGCCAGTCCCAGCAGGGACATGGGTCAAGTCATCATACCTCTGCCTCTGATGACAGTACCCAGTCAGGGTTGGTACCTGATACTGTCCATAGCACCCCTGCCAGGCACAGGTACTGTGTCCATGGCCAGAGACAGTGATCTGTACAGCCTAGCAGGTACAGACTGTGGCTGTCCCACAAACCACCGTATATGGCAGCCACATGGTGGAGCATGCAGACACACACATTAAGCAAACAACTAGAGCTCACACATACACACACACATTACATCAATATTGACCCATGCTGTACTGTTGCCCCTCACACACACACACACACACACACACACACACACACACACACACACACACACACACACACACACAGACATGTCGATTGGATGGGTCAATGTCAGGCTCTGGCAAACAACAAAACGCCCTGTGCATATGATGATACCTGTGCCGCCTCCTGTCATCTGCATTATTGATGGGGGGATAGGCTAACATGGTGCTGATGCACAGGGTGACATTATAGCAGTGTAGCAATAATAGCAAGTTGTCAACAAGGAAGTGTAACTACATCCTTGTAGGTATATCTGAGCAGACATTATGCATCAAAGCTCTGATTGTCAATGTAGCATTGTTTACACCACTGTTAGGTCTGAGTATGTATTATCCACCCATGTGCCACTTGGCTGATGTGTGATGTGTTGCCAGCGTGTGTTAGTGAGTGGACAGTACATGTGTGATGTGTGCAGTACAGATTAACAAGTGTACATCTGTGAACATGGTGGGTGCGCACTGTCTGGATGTACGTGCATAGTGGACACATGGGATGTGTGGCATACCCTGTTGTACACATTGTTAACATCTCATAGCATCTTTCAATGGCCAGTATGCATTCTACTACAGTTATGTACTAAGATGGGTAGATGTGTGTATGACATGGGTTGACACTATGCTGTGGGTGATACCGTTAATATCTGTCAATGATTTGCAGTCTGGTAGTATACACAACCTCATAAGCATGACTATAAGCAATCATTGGATGATGTCCTGACAAATGACACACAGTAGTAGGGAACCCAGTATCAATTGGATCCTTCCGGTGCTATACTATAACACTAACCAGTGGTAATGTCCGCCACCCATTACTGTGACCATACCTGTGTGTCATATAGCCCCCTTAGGTACATGCAGACACACTAGGGATGTGTCAATCCAAATCTGGGAATGCATGGATTGGCCTACAATGCATTCCCTGGATGGGACGCATATCCTACACAAGGGTATCATACAGACAAATACCTGTTGTTTGATACATGCTGTATAGCAGTAAGCCGACTATGGCATAGTCATCCTCATGTACTATACATACTATCCCATCAGTACCACACAGGTGTTAGCCCTCAACATGTATGTTGGGTACCATTGTGTACATACAGACCCATGTTATGTCATGTGTCCCTTGGTATCCACATATCCATAGGTATTGTGGAGTCCCAAGGTGTATCACATAAGACATTAGAGGCCTGAATGCATATCCACAAGGCAGTCATGCACCTATAAGGACTGTCCATTCTTGGCAGACTTTGTTGTGTATGACCATGTCTGACATATACCCCAGGCATATACCCTCGCTCACACTACTCTTAAGTAACTGTCATGGGTGTGTGTGTCACAGATGACCTTGGCCACAGATCACGAAAGTGGACGGCCGTGTCACATACATACATATGTGACCTACAATCTGAGAAGCAGCTGCACAACCTGTCAATGGAAACAAATGTATTCATGTAGTATGCAGGCTTCACACCTATGTACTGATTGAGGGGACATGTACACGTATATATTTGCCATTCAGATACCTGATGTGTGCAATGCACTTACTGTTGTCATAATACTATGTCATACCATGGTAAAAGCAAAACCCATACCGCATTGACCCACAGTGACACACACACACAGTCAGCATTTGCAGGATTCAAACCCCTACCTAACTATGTTATGATACTAGAGAGAGAGACGCATTAACACGGTGCGCGATTTGCTTTACTAGCTGGTTTCCTTTCTCCAGCTGTATTTGTAGGATGGTGACATCATCAGACTTTCCAAAGAGGAATGCACCTCTGTTAGTGTGTTTTCACAGTCTCCAAAATGTGCACTCCTCTCACAGAAAACTGCACACATAACCCCCCCACACACACACACACACTCACTGTTTACAGGATTCAAACCCCTATTTAACTATGTTATGATACTAGAGAAGGACGCATTAACACGGCATGCTATTTGCTTTACTGGCTAGTTTTCTTTCTCCTACTGTATTTGTAGGATGGTGACATCATCAGACTTTCCAAAGAGGAATGTACCTCTGTTAGTGTGTTTTCCCAGTCTCCAAAATGTGCACTCCTCTCAAAGAAAACTGCACACATACACACACACACCTTTCCCAGTCTCCAAAATGTGCATTCCTCTCAAAGGAAACTGCACACATACACACCCACTCCCCACCCGCTTTACTGGCTGGTGTCCTTTCTCCTGCTGTATTTGTAGGATGGTGACATCATCAGACTTTTCAAAGAGGAATGTACCTCTGTTAGTGTGTTTTCCCAGTCTCCAAAAAAGACACTCTTTTCAAAGACAATTGCACACATGCACACAAACTCACTTTTGCAGGATTCATATCCCTACCTAACTATGTTATGATACTAGAGAAAGACACATTAACACAGCATGCTATTTGCTTTACTGGCTGGTTTCTCTTCTCCTGCTGTATTTGTAGGATGGTGACATCATCAGACTTTCCAAAGAGGAATGTACCTCTTTTAGTGAGTTTTCACAGTCTCCAAAATGTGCATTCCTCTCAAAGGAAACTGCACACATACACACACACACTGTTTGCAGGATTCAAATCCCTACTTAACTATGTTATGATATTAGAGAGAGACGCATTAACACAGTGAGCTATCTGCTTTACTGGCTGGTTTTCTTTCTCCTGCTGTATTTATAGGATGGTGACATCATCAGACTTTCCAAAGAGGAATGTACCTCTTTTAGTGTGTTTTCACAGTCTCCAGAAAGGACACTCCTTTCAAAGACAATTGCACACATACCCCCCCCAACACCCACACCCACACCCACACTGTTTGCAGGATTCAAACCCTACCTAACTATGTTATAATACTAGTGAGAGACGCGTTAACAAGGTGCGCTATTTGCTTTATTGGCTGGTTTTCCTTCTCCTGCTGTATTTATAGGATGGTGACATCATCAGACTGGACATGGTGATGTGTGTACACTTTTGTTTTATGCCATTCCAGGAATGGTCCATGTGGGTCAACAGGTGTCAACAGCTTGAACAAGACCTCAGAATCCTTACCTTGTGTGATCTATCTGTGGACACATTGACATTCCGTCATATGTCAACACATATTTATGCACAGCTTGTTGGTTTTGTGGATACTACATGTGTCTAGGATGTTGATTAAGGGCTATTCAAAGTCTATATGACACATGTGTAGATGTGTTCATTGATGTATGTCCTGGGTGGCTGCCTTGAAAACAGTCTAGCATGTTTGGGAACCATGATCCTCACATGAACATACCACAGTTGGTAGGGTTGTATGTATGTCAGCTTCCAGTAGCTCTGTTTATGACTGCAACCATGATGGACTCCATGACCTTGCAGATCAGACCTCATAGGCGTACTGGACTTGATTTCCCATGGTGTGTTGTGCACTTGTGGGGAGTGCCATATGTAGCTGCGACACATTCAATGGTTCTACATCCTGTGTAGGGGATGAGGCTCAGCTGACTCTTCAGGTGCATGATCTGTTTGTTCTGTAGTTTGTGCATGACACATATTGGGAATCAATGTATTCCACCTGCTGCCATGCTTTTGGCAGTGGGGTAGCTGCTCATCCATTCTACATGCGATATCGCCTGGTATGATGATGTGGACTATTGTCAGTGGGGGATGGGCATGTACATATGGGCCTGTCTGTCATGATGTCAGCATTGTCACTCAGGTACAGTTGGCCCTGACTCAGGACATATATGGGTGTACATTGATATTTATGACATAGCTGAAGGAGGTGTCATGATTCAGTCTGGACTCCTTCTCAGCTACTCTTTACAAAACACCAACGAACATGAGCACTAATCCCTGTTATACTCTTATTAACACCCTACTGATCCTTTGTGTTCAGGCTACAGAGTATGCCATGATAATATCCTGGCATGTCCAGGGGTCGGTTTTGTGTGTACTCTTCAGTCCAGCTGGTGGATATTGTGATATTGACACAATGTCACATCTGCCTCATGTACACAGACAACCCTCTCCTCCTCCCGACAAACTCAGATATATGTGTGTGAGACGCACCTATACAGACATACAGGGAGCTGAACTCTCTCGACCCATGACTGGCACATTATATCAGGTGGTGAAGGTGGTGAAGGTAACCACACACACCACATATCAGTCTCACATATCCTCTAGCAACAGCACTCAAACCACATTAGCACACATAGACATACTCGGATGCTATAAATGTACTCTACTTAAGCAGCAGAGACCTCCAAAGCAGACACACACACATCTGCTACCCCACTACAATACCCACATATCACAATGTTCACAATGTCAGTGTGCACACAGTCACTGCCCTTCGGGCTAAACAACACACCTAATACACTTGTATCAGGCGACACTTATTGTCAGACACACTGACGTACCACTCTCCAGCCCTAACAAGGGAATAGTCACTTTGGGCTGTCTCTTGGGTGCCAGGATCTGCCGCATAACACAGGCAGTCAGGTCACTCCAAAGCAATTACAAGACTGGCACCATCATTGTCCATGCTGGTGTGTTTAACCTCAGACGTTACTCCCTGGACCACATGACATGATACATGGAGGAACACTCTGATCATGTAGCCCAGGCTAGTATGACCCTGACCTTGTCTAGCATCTTACACCCACCAATTATGATGTCACAGTATACGGACACACATATCACATTTAACAGTTGCCTAACAAATTTGTTTCATTCATAGGGGATACAGTGTCTGTCAGCGTATGGTGACATGCTCAACATGCCACGTAGCTTCACTATGGACAGCTTGCACCTGTCACCCTTGGACTTTGGAATGTTGGCTAAGGCTCTTGCTACCACCATAGTGCCTTTTTTAAGCAGGGCTCAGAAGACAAACCCACCTCCATAGACATTACAGGTTAAATTAAACTAAGGGTAATGCTGCTCAAAAACAGTTGTGTTAACCTCATATTGTGGTCCCTCAGGACTCTTCTCAGTATGGAGAATAGCAATATCTGTGCACTGACAGACACCTGGTTCAGGCTTCCTTATGCACACCAGCACTGCCAGGTTATGTTTTATACCATGCTGTCTGACAACAAGACTTGGAACAGACAACACAACTAGGGGGAGTATCCATATACATCACAGATACACACACCTCCAGGTTAGTAGCACTGCACAAAGCATCACAGACCATACATATACAACTACCATTGTGCAATACTGCCTTTCAGTTTGTTGCCTGCTACAGAACACACTCCCAAACTCAGGAACCACACTCGGCTTTCATGGGAACTATGGAGAATATGAACGTCTCCACAAACACCATTATATTGTGTGACTTCATATACACAAATATTGACTGGGGATACTACTCAAGCCCCGACACCCTCACCCAACAGTCACTACAATTTGTGGACTCATATGCTATGGCACAACCAGTCAGCACAGCCACAAGGGGGAATACATATTGGACATGATCATCACCACCATGGGGACTCTATGTTCCACAGCAGTGATATACCCCTCATTGGTAAGGTCAGAACATACATGTATCTCACAGGACATACATATACCCTCCACACACCCATCCTGGGTATTCTTGGTGAACTTCTCATGAGCCAACATCTCACTTCATCGAAGCAAGGTGGTATCCTTCAGAGTTCCTGAGACAGTGGCATATACGGCTCACACTGCTGTATCCTTTACATACACATTCTATGGATACCTAGTGGACTGCATGGATTGTGCTATCCCAAATAACAACAGGACCCACTACTACAATGGCAGGGGACCTGTCTGGTAGACCCCAGCCATTAATAAGCTGTACAACATCAGGAGGAAGCTACTACATGATAGAGCACAATCCCAGACTGGGAAGGCATCTGTGATCTGTACTAGCAGACAGCTACAATCACTCATGGACTTTTCTAAGGGCCACTTCTACCAGACAATTGCAACAGACACATAGGACTATCACATGGCCTTCTTCAGTTATGTCAGGAACCTGGGTGGACACTCACTGATATGCTGTGAGTTACTGCATACTGACTAAACCTACCCTGAACCCACTGGCATTGCCTACATCCTGGCAAACAGGTTCAGTGCAGATGTCTCCCACCCATCCCCCCTAAGGAGCAACTATCCATCCCAACAGAGTATAACCTCCCTGACATCACACAGTAACAGGTGAGTGCTGCCCACCCCACAGCATACATCACAGTATCAATGTGACCAGATGGTGTCCCAGCCTGCATCATACACGAGCATCATGACAGACGCAACCCTCACATTACATCACTGTTTAATATCGGAGTTACCACAGGATATGTACCCAAGGAATGGCGTACAGTGACAGTTGTCCTACTCCACAGAGTTGGCGCCATAACGGACCACAGACAATATTGCCCTATAAGCCTATGTAGCCTGTTCTGCAAAGCTATGGAGCGTATTTTCATAGGACTGATACACATAGATATCGGGAACCTACAGACACTGTGTCCTACACATTTCAGTGTTGTTTTGGGCAGATCTTGCCTCTTGAACCTGTTTGTATTCTTTAAATGGCTAACAGGTCCATCGACATAGGGATGGCTGTCCACACAGCCTACCTGAACCTTGCAAAACCCTTCAACACAATAACCCACTGGGCCATTATGCATAGGTTCACCAGCGTCAATATGGACACATATCTCACACAATGGATTGATACCTAGATCAGGGATAGCATCCACATGGTCAGAATTGCAGGTGCCATGTCTGACTATACACCAGTTACACATGGCATCCCACACGGCTTGTTCCTGGAATCTCTCTTGTTCAGTATATATTTGTCTTAAGTACAGCCTACCACAGGGGGAATATGGCTGAACATGTTTGCACTTGACTGCAAACTGGGTGCCATGATCAACTCTCCAGCTGCCACATGAATACTCAATCAGGGTCTCACAGAGATGGATGACTGGTGCCTGAGCCATGGCCTACAGCTAAATGCCATTAGTTGCATAGTCACCCCCTTTGGGAATAAAAACATGCCCACACATTACCACATAGGTAGTACTCCATTACATATGGTAGGAGTTGTTAGGGGTTTGGGGACATGACTTGTTCGTACTGTCGCCTTTAACATTCACGTTGCCAAAGTGGTTGGACACACCTTCTATGTGGGCCAGCTTATCCCATATGGTTTCACATCTAGATCGAGTGAGGTCATTGTGCCCCTATACTCATCACATCCATGCTTGGTTACAATGCCACATTTGGGTGTACCTTACCTGACACTTGCAGCAACTATACTGGCCATGGAAGGTCTTCACCAAGCAGATCTAGGGACTCACACAGATGCCCTGCTTAGTTCAGATGCAGTAACTCCAGCTCTACTCAGTCGATTACCACCTACTCAGATATGATGTGTACCTGTTGTTTACAGGTATACCCAACCCAGAATTACTGGACATGCTCCACCTCAGGATATCCAACTCCCTTGGAGCTACACACTCCAGGGACGTATACCTCAGCACAGATGTTAATAGGACATTGTGGAGGGACAGATTCTTATCCTAGAGGCTCCACTCACTACAGAATGTAATCCCAGTTTCACATAGGCAGAGCCCCCCACTGACCACCTACTGGAGACATCTTGACGACTGTATGGCTGATCATATATTTACCCCTGGGATATCTTCTGTGTCCCTGCTATACAGAGGCACACTAACCTAAATGTACATAGGCTATCTTGTGTGACCTGCTATTCACACACACAGTGTAGTAATCTGACAGAGGGTTGCGAATGCCAAACACACTCTGGCTAGGCTTGTACATGCCCTAGGGCAGATAGCCTAGTATCGACCTCTGAACCTATGCTAATGTTCAAGATGCACAATGTTTATTGCTGATACTGTTTGCAGGTCTTTATCATCTTTGCTTTACCAGTTTCCATGAACAACTTCGGTATCTGCAGAACATATTTGATTATGACAGGGTTCCACTATATTATAGATGTGTCTGTTGTCATATAACTGTATGCATAGGGTGGATTGCTGTATAGTGACAGGTTCCTGGGTTAACACATGCAACTGCCAGATATGTGTGGCCCACTGCTGTACTCAGACATGGCCTAAGTGAGGGAGCATGCCCAGTTCTGCCATTCCGTGTTTTGTTGCATGACATTTGCCTCATTTATTCAAGTGTGTGAGTATGCCCAGTGTGACCCTTTAGTATGTTGCTATCTGAGGTCCACTACATTTGTTGATGTGTGCGAACATAACCAATATTAACATTTATACTGTGTGTGTTGGAAGTCAGGTTCTGTTCTCACTGCAGGACTCACCTTTGTGCCATAACTCAACAAGGATTATGCTGTGCCTGCAGGGTTTCCATGGAATACTTTGTATAGACTTATCAACATTCCATCATACAGATCGACCACTGCAATACTGTCATGGTTTAGTGGTTCAGTACTTTGGCTATAGTGCATAGTATCCTGGGTTCAAAGCCCATCACTGCTTTATATTTTCATACTGAGCAGACCAGACTGCTTAAGGGCCTGTTAAGCAAATATGAGCATGTTAGCTTTTGTTCAGCTATGCCCTACTTAGACCAGGATTGTCTGACATTGCTCAGTATTCACCAACATTGCTGGATGTTGCCCATTATTACTGAACATTGACCACAGTTGTGCTGGTTGGTGTGTGCGATTTTGTTTGCATATACTACATGGTGGTAATTGCTGTTTAGCACTGCTTTATATTGCTTAACACATGGCATTCATGCCTTAGGTGGTGCTGCAGGGCTACCTATGTCGGATGCACATACTACACTCCCTGCACATGTTTGGAAGCAGGTAGTGTCAACTTAGGCATCCCTTTTACTTTATGTGCGAGTCGGAGAGAGGTATCATTTCCAGAGTTCCTACTGAGCCAGTGTATTTGCTATGCGTTGCCTCTTTGCCAAGGCCAAAGCATACTGGGCATGCCTCCTTCTGCCTACTGGGGCAGGCTCAGGTTGTTCCTCCTCCGAGTCACGCTCTGCCTGTGATGGCCTTGGCAATGGTGGGGGGCTGTTTGGCCCAGGCCTATGCTGGTCCTGCTGTAGCTGTTTTCACAGGATAAGGCATGGACTTCATCAGATACACTGTGTTAAAAAAACTTTATGATTGGTTAGGGTAATGACGTGTATGTATATAAATCAACAGTTTTTTTAACACAGTGTATCTGATGAAGTCCATGGAGGACGAAAACGCATGATTTTGCAATAGCGTTCATTCATTCATTTATTTATTTTGTGAATAAAAACTCTTAAGACTTTGGACCGCTTCTCCTTGGTATTCCTCTCTTTGTACAGTTTTTGTTTTCACAGGATCATATTATGTAGCATAGCACATACCATGGCAATTTGGGTACATGTAGTTGGTGAGTACTGCAAGGCTCCACTAGATGTGTCCAGGTCCCCAGAACCGTGACTTGAGCAGCCCAAACACACGCTCTGTTACATTACATGTTTGTGCATGTGCCTCATTATGGCGTCCCTGTTCAGGTGTGTGTGCATTTCTAATGGGTGTCATCAGCCACGTCTCCAGTGCATAGCCAGCAACCCCCACTAGGTGACCATGTGGGATGTTCCCATTGGCAAATGCCTGGTACAGCTGTGTCAGATGCCAGATATGGGAATCATGGTAGCTTCCAGGGCAGCCTGCACACACATTCAGTATTATGCCCTAGGCATCACACATGACCTGGCAGTTGATGGAGGGGAAGCCCTTGCAGTTGAAGTAGACCCTACCACACTTGCTGGCTGGTGCTTTGATGCATATGTGCGTGCAGTCTATTGCACCCACTACCTCAGGGTATTCCGCTATTTGCTGGAAGAGACGCATATTGCTGGCCAATACCTCATGGGAATTGGGGAAATATACATGATCACCGACATGTGCTGACATGGCATTCAGAAACTGGTGTAGTACCCTGGATGCTGATGCCTGTGATATCCCCATCATATCACCAGTTGGTCTCTGGAAGGTACCTGTTGCTAGTATTCTTAGGCAAACACATACCTTAGTTTCCACTGGGATGGGTTCCCCTCTGTTGGTTCTGTGTGTGAGGCGTGGCCTGCACAGCTCAACAATTTGCTGCAGGAGGTCTGTGTCCACTCTGTAGCGCTCCAATATCTCCAGCTCATGTAGCTCCTGGTAGGTTACCCTGGGCCTGTACAATCTTCTCCGTCTCCTCACTGTGGGTTGTCCTGCAGCATTTCCATTGTCACCACCCTCAGCATGTTGCATATGTCACCTTATAACAGCAATGGCAGCCCCTAACATTTCTTTGTCTCAGTAAAGCATTTTCAGTTTTCACTTCTATTAGCTTACTGCAGCGTCTGTTGTGAGAAACATAATGGACTGTTGTTTGCAGAGTTTTAAGTGATAGGCTGGGCTGGGCTAGTGTACTGCCTGTGTAATTGCCTGATTCTGATTGTTTTCACCTGCTAGCTCTGCTAGTACTCCCTGGTAGCTTCCTACTATTTGTTGTGCTTCCTTTTTCCTTTCTGTTTCCTCTGGGGGGAGCGCCGCACACACAAGCGCAAACACGTGCACAGCTGCTAACACGTGCGCACACATGCTTACACGGACTAAAACTTGCTTATTCGGGTTAAAACGTGCACACACCAATGCAAACACGCTTACAACTCCTTAACCAGCCTTATACATGCCTACTCCGGCTTAAACGCGCACACTCACGCTTACACGCATGCACACTGTCTAACTCGGGTTTACAGGCGCGCACACACGCGCATACCCACTCAGCAAGAAACTTTGGTGTTATCTACGGCATACACCTTCCATTTCTTGCCTTTCCCTAGCCTACCTGTTGACACACCTCTTTCCATGATGTATAAATGACAGCTGACACATGCCACTCTGCTCCAATGAGCTTCACTTCTTTCATACATACCCCCCTCATGATGTTACCTATCTTCTACTCTGTTACTCCCCATATCCTAATCCTACATTCCACTGACTGTCCTCATTTGCTATGTAAACTTGCGATTCACTATCCTAATACTCATTTACATAGGATTGCCTACTAATGCTTGGTTACATGTCTTAGACTGAGCTTCCCCCCTTAGTAACTGCTACTCGGTGGCCATGCTGTCTTCAGCCTGCCATTCCCTTACATTGCACATTAACAATTTCTATAAAATCCACATTTGTGGATTTTAATTTTTAGTATTCTGGGTTTTAGAGTACAGCCCGTTTGCGCAGTGCTGCGCTATGCTTAAACGTCGGAAATCGGTGAAAAAAATTATTTTTATTTTTATATTGCATCAGGAAACATTTCCAATGGCCGTATATTTGGCCATTGACATGCTTCCTGCACTGGATGCAACCTTTATTTGGAGCTGTCACGGCTCCATTTTGCTATTTGCAGAATGGTACTCAGTTGTCAACTGAGTACATTTCTACAAATAACACTGCTCTTACTCAGACAGGTACGGGTTTCCTGAATCGCAAATCTACCTCATTTGCATGCCTTTCGCCTGCAATTGAGGTAATTTGCATATCACTGCCCTGTCCGTGTAAGAGCCGTTTTAGGAACTCTCTTACACGCCCCTACAGGCTGTTCCTGGATCGCTCTTCGGACATGATGGCTGCACAGAGTCTTACTCTACTCTTAGACTCCATGCAAGCCATCGTGAATCCGGCCCACTATCATTTTTTATCCTATACATTTTTGTCAAATGGTCCTCTACTTTTTCTGATTTCTTTTAAGCCTACTACTCTAATCTTTCATGTCAGCCACTATATTTTCGCTAAATTTTACCTGTTGCACTAAAATGGATTAATTACTGTTTTTTTTTTCTTTAAGTAAAAATGTTTGTATCAATAATGAGTTTTTCACTCTTAACCTATTCAGCTCATATACTACTTTTTCTGTCAGCCGAAGCCCTCTCTCCCTTTTATCCACCACCTTGTCATACTCCAAGCATTTTTGTTAAAAATGTTCTCCTCATTCATGCCATTAGCTTTTACTTTCTTAATAACTTTCATTATAGTTGTTTAATAATTTATCCAACACTCTCTCCATTTATTCTTTAATGCTCTTGTTGTTTTTAAGCAATTTAGTTTTCACTGTCTCATCACTTCCCGTTCAACACATATACTTGTTAACCTTTTCAAACCCTTTCCTGTTTTAATTACATTAGTTTCTTCTGAAAAAATACTGGCATTATTGCAAAGACACTGCTTAACTTCACTATAGTCCTTGAAACTATAACAAAACACATTTCTGCCATTATCGCTGTTCTTGTATAAATTTATGCTCTTTCCTTGGCTAATGCCAAACTGATGTTTTCCACTATCTGCCTTTAATGTTTCAAATCTGCTATTTTTCTTTTTTTCTTACGTTAAATCTTACTTAAAAGTAACCAAGGATGACTATTTCTTTATAAATCTCCCAAAATGCTTTGTATTTTTGAAGTAAAACTTCTTATGGGATGCTGTGCAAGCTGAGAGTGAAACAGAAAATTGAAACAGAAGTACGGAAGTCATACTCTGCCCACTAAGGGCAGAGTGTGACTTCTGTACTACTCTACTTTAGCTTTTCAACCACACACACACACACACACACACACACACACACACACACACACACACACACACACACACACACACACACACACACACACACACACACACACACACACACACACACACACACACACACACACACACACACACACACACACACACACACACACACACACACACACACACACACACACACACACACACACACAGACACACACACACAGTCATTAACTAAATAATGCCCCCACAAAAAAATAGGAAAAGAGGGATAGGAGATGTGTGTGATAGATCGAGAGACAGTGAGAGTGATCTTGTGTGAGTGAATGCATGTATGAAAGGAGAAGAGACTGTGTGTGAGAGATCAACAGAGTGAGAGCGATCCAGCAAGATTGTGTGTGTGACCCATACAGCTCAACCTCTTACAGCAAGAAATCTGAACAAATACCCAAAAATAGGGACACTTTTTAAATGTTTTGGGGTTTTTGTGTCTCCATTATTTTGTCCTGATTTCCTGAACTAAGAGGCTGAGAGGCACATGAGTTATACATGCTTGAATGAGCCCTGTGGCATTCCTGTCTAACTAAAATTTTTCCTTTGAATGAGCAAGTGACGCCTTTAACATTTTCTAAGGGGAGAGGGTATTCTTAAGCAGTCAGATGAGCATTAGACCACGGAATTGCATTTTTGAACTGTAGGCATTAAAATTGCAAGCTGACTATAAAGCAGAATAATTCAGAACACAATCTGTTACAGGTTTTTCAATTCCTGGTCCTCTTCATGTGTCTGCCATCTGCTTTTCAAGGCTGCTAGAGCTCTATTTGTTCCCTGGTGCCAGGCACTATCCTCTCACCACTTGTTTAACGGGTTGGGGAAGGGAAGTATCCAGTAACAGAGAATCCAACAGTGTCTCATAATACCTCTGAACTTCTTTGATCCAAAATCAGGGGAAATGCCAAAAAGAGTGGGGGACCATGGCCCAAACTCAGGACCATGTTTAAAACATTAATTCACTCAGAAAGAAATTTCCAGTCAACAAACTTGAAATTAAATAATTAAAGAAATAAATGCAACAGTTTTTGGATCACCGTGCATCTTCTAAACAATGTGAACTATGAAATTTTAAAGTCTGATATTACTGACTGACATTAATCCTCAGTGATTTTCTAAAAAAATTTAAAAAAAAATGATGGATAGAGTAAAAATATAGATCTATGGTCATATATTCTGTCTTGCACATATAGATATAGATATTTTGCTTTTGTATGCCCTCACATGGCAGAGGTATTGATGTCACATGCAGGTAGCATCAGTTAGCTTCACCACCTGTATACTTCTGTGCCGAATTTCAGTGGCAACCTATCTTATAACCATGGTTTCACATATTTTTCAATTTCTTCATTGGAGAACTTTGGAAAGAGCCAAATGTAATGTAGGGGCAAAGGCACAAATTCAAGAACAATTTTTAAAGATTAGTCTAATTCATTTAAAAAGTTAATAGAACAAAATGTTTTGCATCAACTTAGATTTCATGAACAATAAAAAGTGTGAAACTCTAATATCTGGCATTATTGTCTGTTTGTAATGCCCGCGGCAGTGCTAGCCACTCAGTGGAGTAAACCTTGGCTCTAGGTGATTGTCACTGTTGAAGTGACACCCTGACCCCATATTTTCATCCAGACTGCCAGTGCAGTGCTCCACGTCCTTCAATGGGTCTACCCACCACTCATATCCACCCCCCCAGACTAATACTAGGGCCGGTGATAAACCTAATGGAGTCCTATGTGGCATGCTATCTAACATCCAGCCTGTAGCAGGGATACTTTATGCCTACAAATTGCTTTCTTCCTCCTCTGTGCTAGGAATGTGCTCTGACAACCTCCATGGGTCATGGTATGCACATATGGTGTCGTCTACTCCCCATGGCACTGATGTCAGGAAGCTGCTCCATCCCTCAACTGTAGCTCATAATCTCTAAGGTGATCCCCTGTAAGTGCATTGTTTCAGTGTATGAATACAGCTATAAACTATGTAGTGTATATTGGTATACAGCTATAAACTATGTAGTGTATATTGGTATACAGCTATAAACTATGTAGTGTATATTGGTATACAGCTATAAACTATGTAGTGTATATTGGTATACAGCTATAAACTATGTAGTGTATATTGGTATACAGCTATAAACTATGTAGTGTATATTGGTATACAGCTATAAACTATGCAGTGTACATTGGTATACAGCTATAAACTGTGTAGTGTATATTGGTATACAGCTATGATCTATGTAGTGTATATTGGTATACAGCTATAAACTATGTTATATATATTGGGTAAGTACTCAAGTTTTCTGTTTTGCATTTCTTATGACTGTTTATGTTTTGCAGCTTATTCTACTTTAATCCTTTGTTGTGAATGTTTTTGTTGTCTCTGCCTTCTTAGTCTGAGCTGTGGATGAAAAACGTTGATGGACCAACTCACTTACCAATTTAACACATGTAATAAATAAATAAGTCATAATAATATAATAATAATAATATAAGTAGATATATTGACACAATTTGTTCTGCTCTGTGCGTTTCCTGAAATATATAATATTCTGAAAGTAGTGTATGCTCTCATTACAAAAAGTACACAATGAGGAACCTTGTTTGCAGACAGAAACGCCTCCGAGTCAAAAAGCTTCTTAACGCTTTTATTTTGAACAAACCAAAAGAGCGTTTTCGCCACAGACCACTGCAGCTTCTTCAGAGAAACAAGTTAGACAAAAAACACTCACTTTAAAAATACTACATCAGGAAATGACATATTCCTGTTTCCTATTACCAAACAGTTGTATTTAAAAACACATACAAAGTGCTAAAAAGTTAAAGGCATCCCACATTTAGAATCATTTTTAAAAGTAGCACACAACAATAAGAAATGGATTCAATTATATGAAAAAAGATCTCAGCGACTTAACAATAATATGGATGACAAAAAACAGATGTCATTACTATTTACAATGAACTACTATACGGAATATGTAAGTAGATCTATCGAAAAATATACTCTAATACTCACTTAAAACATTAAAAACAAATTTGCCTTATATGAGGTGTGTATAAGGGATAAATACTACTCATATTTACTCAGGCTTAATTTATTAAACATTCTATTTGTGCTGTAACCATGCAGGACTAAGGAAGAAAGAAAGAAATAAGAAGGGGGGGGGAAGAAAAGGAAAGGGAGAAGTATCCTTTGCCCTGCGGAAAACACGTGCGACCTAAAAGATTCAGCACGTGAGAATCCATTGTGTCTTCCTACTAAGACCACTAAGACTAGGTTATAAACCTGACTGTTAGGTTAAATAAGCCCTGAATAGTAGACGGTCAAGTCAACTAGCTAGACCTAATGTGTTAGTGCAAGGTGCTGATAACACACAACACTGCCAAATCATCCAATATGTGTTGCCTGATATACGGGTCAGACCTAAAGTCAGAGAAAACTATATAGTAACAGTAGGTTTTACCTAAAATAACTTTTTAATTTAAGAACTGGGGCAATGTTGCAGTTAGTGTTAAGGCCAGGAAGACAGAAAGCGTCAAGGCGCAACTGCCAATCCAGCTCACAATTTTCTAGTATTAAAGATACAGGGCCCCCTCTGATTTTTAAGGGTACATGGTCTATAGCCATAAAACTAAAACTATGTCCTGGGAACAATGCAATATGTTTGGCCAGTGCGTTGTCATCTTTACATGTCCTAATTGCATACAAGTGCTCATACATCCTATCTCGCAGTCTCCTGTCGGTTTTTCCGATGTAGAACCCAGAGCAGCAGTTGCACATAGCAATGTATATAACTGATTTGCTCTCACAATTAAGTGCATGCTTGATGACAAACTTCCTGTCCCTAACAAGGAATGTCTCCCCTGTTCGGACATTGTTACAGAAATTACAGAATCCACATCTGGACATTCCTTTCCTTTTATAAAAACTATGCTGTTGGGTATCCCTTTGTAGTAGTTCCTTCAAATTTTTAGATCGTTTAAAAATAAATCTGGGTTCGTCTCCCAGTTTTCCTGCTAGTGATGGGTTTGAGGATATCAACCTCCAATTCTTACGGATGATGTCCAGAATTGCTTCTGAATTAGTACTAAAAATAGTGACGAAGCTCAAAGATAAATCTGTGTTTGATTCTCTGCGGTCAACATTGCTACCTATTAGACCACTTATAGGCACCTCATCTGTGAAACTACTGACTACACTGGAGGAGACCTTTTGTTTAGTCAATAAAGGGGTGTAGAAGCCTCTAGTTCTTTTAAGAGTAACTTCCTCAATAAGTTCACAAACCATTTTCTCAGGATAGCCACGGTTAGTAAACATTTCCTTCAGAAATGAACATTCCTTAACAAAATCCACAAGGGTGCTGCACATTCTTCCTGCCCTCACCAGCTGTCCCTTCACTATAGATCTTTTCTGTTTGTGAGGGTGAAAACTGGTGAAGTGCAGGAAAGAATTGCAGTATGTGGCTTTCCTGAAGACGGTGGACCTGAAGCACTGATGACAAATATCCTTCGTAAGTTTGACATCTAAATAATCCAGCTCGGTGGTAGAAAATTTAAAAGTGAACTTCAGGAACTCAGTGGAATTACTGATATTATCCAGCAGGTTTTTCGCTTCCAGTTCTGACCCCCTGAACAGGAGGAACATGTCGTCAAGGTAGCGGGTGTAGAAGGTAACAGGGGCCATAATACCAGGGAGATCAGCCAAGATGTTTGCTTCCCAGTACCCCATTACGTAGTTTGCCACACCTGCTCCACATGGGGAGCCCATCGCCACCCCCCGTTTCTGTAAATAGAAGTCACCGTCAAATAGGAAGTAGTTACTGGTTAGTACTATTTCAAGTAATTCCATAACCAGTTCGACCTCCAATCTGGATGCCCCAAACTTTTGTAACATTGACCCTGTCCATTCAACCGCCTCTAAGTGCGGTATGCACGTATAGAGGTCAATGACATCAATAGTTAACAAGTTGTCATCTTCATTGAATGGCAGTTTGTTTATGTTGTCCAAAAATGTCCATGAGTCCTTACACACACTTGGAATGTACTTAACGTATTTGTCCAAGATGTGTGTGATTAGTTTGGAACATGGGTAAGTAATAGAGGATCTACTGTCAATTAAAGCTCTCATAGGGGGGTCAGTAACACTTTTATGGATTTTAGGGATCCCAAACATAACGGGGATCTTAGAAGACATGATGTCAATATAATTATATGTCTTGATATCAATTTTCCCCGTTAAGAAAAGGTCCCTAAAATATCCCCTAATCCTTTGTGTGGTACCGTTAACTTCATTTCTTGAAGCTTTTGTGTAGGCATCACTGTCAAGGAGGGAAGTCATTTTCTCATTATAGGTGACATTATGAAAAATCACCAAGCCTCCTCCCTTATCCGGTTTTGACACCCGTATAGGTAACTGACTAAGTTCATCCAGTAATAGGCGTTGTTCTTTAGAAATATTGGGAGTTGTAGTCCTATTATATTCATTATATTTGTTACCCAAAAATCTAAAATCAAATTCACACATGTTCTCAAACAATTCCAACGTAGAATGTAATGGAGGGTTAAAAACACTGGACAGTTTTGGAAGTCCTACATTGGGGATGGCGTTTACTTCACCATCATTCACAGCCTCTGTTTCATGATTGAACAGTAACTTAAGATTCATTTTTCTTACAAAACACTTTAGTTCAATAATTTCTTTAGCAACATTCCCATAGGAAGTTGGAACAAAAGTGTTTCCAAAAGCTAACAATTCTATCAATTGTTGGTCCAAAATGATGTCAGAAAAATTGTAAATGGTGAAGTCGCCATTCGTGTTAGTGAGAATGACAGGGGGCCCACCGTAAGAAGGCGAGCTAGAGACATCAGCGTCGACTATACTAGAACTATCTGCCACCAAGAAGTTAGGTATGGGGTCAAGCAGGGGCAAGTTTGTTACTTCGTTCTGTTTCTGTAAGACTTCTTGCTGCGTTGCCCTAAAAAATTTTTGTTATTACTATTCCCTGCATTATAAGTGTTGTGCCCCCTATTATCATTGTAACCTTTGTCACTTCTCTCGTGGCTTCCCTTATCTTTAGCAAAGCCCTTAATTCTGTTACTCCTTCTAGGTGTTGGGGTGGCATGGACATTCCCAAAGTCTTCTTCATCAAGGTCTTCTACCCCGTCCTCATCCTCACCTAGTGTTTGGACAGGATATTCATTATTACTACTTATACGAACATGTCTGGTCCGCAGGGTAAAGGATACTTCTCCCTTTCCTTTTCTTTCCCTCTCCCCCCCCCCCTTCTTCTTTCTTTCTTTCTTCCTTAGTCCTGCATGGTTACAGCACAAATAGAATGTTTAATAAATTAAGCCTGAGTAAATATGAGTAGTATTTATCCCTTATACACACCTCATATAAGGCAAATTTGTTTTTAATGTTTTAAGTGAGTATTAGAGTATATTTTTCGATAGATCTACTTACATATTCCGTATAGTAGTTCATTGTAAATAGTAATGACATCTGTTTTTTGTCATCCATATTATTGTTAAGTCGCTGAGATCTTTTTTCATATAATTGAATCCATTTCTTATTGTTGTGTGCTACTTTTAAAAATGATTCTAAATGTGGGATGCCTTTAACTTTTTAGCACTTTGTATGTGTTTTTAAATACAACTGTTTGGTAATAGGAAACAGGAATATGTCATTTCCTGATGTAGTATTTTTAAAGTGAGTGTTTTTTGTCTAACTTGTTTCTCTGAAGAAGCTGCAGTGGTCTGTGGCGAAAACGCTCTTTTGGTTTGTTCAAAATAAAAGCGTTAAGAAGCTTTTTGACTCGGAGGCGTTTCTGTCTGCAAACAAGGTTCCTCATTGTGTACTTTTTGGTCTGACTTGTTTGAAAGCAGTTTTTATGCTCTCATTACACTTACAGGTATATGTTTCTATGTTACCTTGTTTCATAGAAGCTGTTTAGATGTTTTCAGCAGAAACATCCAGGTGTCCCTTGGGGTCATTGACATCGTCATGGAGTTTCTGAACTTTTGGTAATACACACACACACACATGAGTGTGTATACCCACACAAAGACACAAACGCATGTCCACACAAATACACAGGCACACACACAGACACACACACACACACACACACACACACACACACACACACACACACACAAATATATCTAATATCATCACATGGAACTAGAACCTTTTTGGTGATAAATCATTTTGACACACCAGCTTTGTACCAGACTACATCTAATTAATGAATAAGGGCATTCCACGCCACCTTTGTTCTGAAAAATGCTTTTTTCTGTGGTTGTCTGGTGATGCTGTACACTAAGTTCATTTATACAATGACTCCCCATTAATATTCAAAAACGTGCATGCTGATTGGTCAGCGTGCACACTGTAAATCAGAGTTATAGTAATGGAAAAAGGTCCGGTCACCCCGACTTTTTCCATTACTATAACTCTTTTTTTTTTTTACAGCAACGGAGAACACAAGATCTCCATTGCTTCACACTGTTTCGCTATGTTAAATGAGTTTAACATAGCGAGACAGCTTTAAAAGAAGCAACGGAGATTCTCCGTTGCTTTTTTAAAGCTGTCTCGCTATGTTAAACCCATATAACATAGTGAAACCGTTTGTAAAAATCAACTGAGATCTTGCTTTCTCCATTGCTTTTGCCCACAGCTCTGATGTACTGCGTAGGCATATGCTTGCGCAGTACATCAGACCTGCCGCAGAATACCAGACAGCTGCGGAAGGGCAGCAAGGAGTCATTATACAATGCCATTATTTAAGAAAAGTAATTATTTTTTTTCTTAAGTAATGTCATTGTATAATAGCAATAACCCACTTCTGCATGTGGGTAATGCTGGATTTACCCACGGCTGGCTTTGTTTGGTCACTCGGGCTTTGCCCTTGTGACCAAACCACACCAACCATGGGTAAATCCAGCATTACCCACACCCAGGCGTGGGTTATTGCTATAATCTTCTATCCGCTCCTTTCTCCACGTATATACATGTCCACTCTGGGGACCTTCTATAATTCATCAGTCCTTATAATTGCACACCAGTGTTCTTTTTATACCCTGCTAGTCCATCTTATATCCTTCTGCCTAAGTTATCCCCATGTTTTATGCAGATGTGTTCTTTCACCATGTGCAATGAAAAAATCACCTTTGACTTTCAAAGATCCCCCCATCATAAGCTTCAGCATTTTAATTTGAGTGTCATTAGTAGGCTTACAGCATTCGGTCACCCATTACTGCCTAAATGACATCACAGTGTTTAGCCCTCAGTTATTGTATTGCATTTATTTTACTTTGTACATTTTTCATTGCATATTCAGTTCCTTTCCAATTACATATTTGTTGAATATGATGTACTGAAGAGTTATGAACTGTGCAACAGGATATGTCTTTATGTTGCAAGCTGCAAAAATAACACAATTTAAGAAAGGACAGTTCTACTCTATTAATATTAGGAACCTACTCTGCATATCATCTGTGCTTTAATTTGTGCTGCATAACAAATACATTTTGTCTCTAAGGTTTAAATATTTTATATTTTTGCAAACTGCTATTTTGAGAATAATATGATTCACTAAGGAGTAATGTTGTTTTGGAAGGAAAAACTTAATCTGCTACATCTTGTAACTGTGATCCTTCATTTCCAGTTAGTTGTTGCATTTCTTTCCCCTCTGATGCTGACTTGTGACTTTCATTCTATAAGAATGAGGAAATCTGTAGAACTAAAAACGCATTTATGAACTGGCTCCATCTCACAGGTATGAGACCAAACCCACATACTTGCAATTTAAAAAATAAACATTCTGAGAAACGAGTAACCTTTAAAACTCAATGTCATACATTTAGAGTTTTCTTTATTTTTATTACTGCATATAATCCAAGTAAATAGGCTGGGAGGCAACCAAAGCTGTCATCAAATCTTGTTACTGCCCGAAAAATATTCGCATGATGCAAGGAAATATATAAAATAAGTGTTTAATGAGAAACAAAACAAACTGCATATAGTTGAGGTACCTACACCACAATTTGTGAGGAGCTGTAACTCACACAGTCCTATAACTTAAATATATTCTCTGAAAAACATTATGAGACTTTTGTACTTTGTAGTGGGAAATACTCATTTAGTTGTGTTCTTATACATTTAGAGTTCTATATTTAAAAAAAAGTCTCTTAAATGCTCTCAAATCCTGGGAAAATCTGTGTTTAGCATTGGATATATATCAAAATTTTGTGTAGTAAAAGCTAAACAAATCAGACTTTCTGACTTGCATTCACCATGCACATTATTAAAATATACACTGCTGTTCTCTGGATATATAAACTTAACTTTGAATACTGTACGTGTTCTTTTATGCATACATCTAAATTGCATTTAAAATTGAGGTGACAGGATTGCTAACAAATGTCATTAATATTTCATTAATATTCTGGGATGTCTATAAATGAATCTGGGCTTATCACGTGTAATCTTAGATGCCTTAATACTGGAAACTAAAAACATTTCTTATTATACTTTATTTTTCCTATTAGCTAAATTAAAACTGGTTACGAAACTTAGATTGCTCATAACTGCTCTTTGTTTAGTGACAGTCTCTTTAAAATGTCATTAGGAACTGTTTCTTATTTATCTGTCTTCTACCATCCCTATAAAGGCATTCCTAACTGCATGCATCTTATGGACTATAACTATCTTATTGAAGGTGTTCTTAACAAACTTTGCAAACTACTCTTTCTGAATGTTAGACAAAACGTTCGTAAAACAACTGTTTTTCTGAGAAAATTAACATGCACCATTCTTTTTTTAAGTACAGTTCTGATGCTAAATAATTGTTCTACTTGAAGACAGATGCATCTGAAAATGAAATGTCATGTTAGCCAAAATGTACACAAATTCATCCATTGAACTGTTTAAATTATTTTATCCTATATACTCATAAAATAATCATCGGTATAAAATGTAAAATGTTTTCCTTTAATAGACAGTCATGATAGCATCAACAATAAGATCTTAGCTTCACATAGATAAGGGGGGTGGCTTACTGATTAAAGTGTTTTCCTCACACATGCAAGGTCGCAAAGAACAGGGTTTGATTCTCTCCTTTGGCCACTTTCTGGTTATTGACAAGGCATGTTATAGTCTGCAGACTGAGTGCCTAGTATTTACTTTGCGCACATACTCTATGGGACTATAGTAGCTGCCTCTGTGGAGTTCCTCTCACTTTGCAAAATCATGGTGGGTGTTTTCACCTCAAGGGTGGAAGGTACTCAGTTCAAACCCAGCCCTAATTGAACTTTAGATAACTGTTTTTCATTTTTCAGCCTATCATAAATAAGTAAATAAGTAAATAAATAAATAAACAATCAGAAAGATAAGAATCATTCAATTCACAGAAACCCAGTTTCATGCATTAGTATATGCATCATTTGCTTTATTCTATATGTTTTTATTTGTATTCATTATAATACTATACAGATGTAACCTGCTTCTAGGATTTTGGCATTTTTTCTCTGTTATTCAGCCTTGGTGTTACTATAAATAATTTATTTTGGTTAACTAGCAAAATTAACAACAAGCATATGACGATAACCATAAACCAACAGATATTTTCTGTCATAATGTCCATTAACATGTATGAACTGCAACATAATAAAGAAAAACTTCTTTCCAAGGTAGAACAACAGTATTCATTTTATACACACAGTATTTGTTTAAACCTGCTAATACATCAAAATACACCAACATTCAGTTCATTTCCTCATTTAAGTTGTAGAGTTTGTCCATTTTAGCATTTTCAAACACATGGCATAGATAACAATATAGTCATTCAATGCATAACTTTCAAACTGGAAAACATACAATATAGGAGTGATGTTACTACATTTCTTATAACCGGGGGAGGAGGTTAATTCCAAAAATCCAAAGTTTATGTTTTTCATAGAGATTTAGTTGTATGCATAATGTCAACTTGATGCCATCATAATAATATGCCATAACACTTGTATATGTGGGCAGGACCCAATCAAATTATATAGTTTGCCTCCAAATCTTTGACAATGTGAACAACTATGACTGGTAGATATAGCTCTACAGGCATCAGGTACCATAAATATATCCACTTAGGAAATGTAAATCTTGATATCAGAGGCCATCTGTTGTCATGAATGCTCTTAAAGGAGTTTGCCCATTCATCTTCAGTGAAGGGATCTACTAATATTCTATTTTATTTTCCAGTTTAATGGCCAAGATTTGTTCCCTATTAAACTCTGATAAATTTGACCTACTTTCACCAACTCCATTGTCTGGTCACTTAATACATTCTTCACCTAAGTAAGTTGCGTATTTTTTCCTTCCTTATTATCTGCTCCCCTTGGGACATGCATGCTATATTTGCACAAACAATGAGAAAGTACTGGAAGGTTACTTGCCAACTAGACCGAAGAACAGATATTTTAAGAAAGCACCTCCCGTATATCTCTTAGATGAAAATACAAATATATCCAGCCTTGAGCCATTTGTTCCACCATAGCACTTTGTTATCAATCACAATACCCTGATGTTTCCATGTAAATGAGCACTGGAGAAATTCCTGATCTGTTTCCCTTAGTTCTTTCCTTTGCCTTTTCTAACCATGTTTCTACCCCCATCCCTTGGACCCAGATGTTGAAATAGGGATAATTCTCTGAGAAGAGTTGGAGAGCTAGCTGATATAGAGCTGTAGGTAAACAAGATATCGGTACATCTGGATTCCTGTTTCTGTAGTAAAACCATGTCTTAGACGCTTTACCACACTGCAACAAATCTGGGACTCCAAATCGTCCTCTTCCTCTCTTTAGTATAAACATATTCTTCATACTTATCCTGAGATGTTTTTATTCCCATATGTAATCAAAGATTATTTCTTTCTGCTTTGTTAATTGGGGGGGGGGGGGTTGCATAAATGAGGTTGTGCAATATATGCCTATAAACTTTTGGGAAGCAGAAACTTTATTTTGTCTGAATGATACTGAGAAAGTGCAGATGAAGCTTCTGCCGTCAAGCTGTTCTAAGCTGCAGAGAGACTGACCTACTGCCTGCTGTGATATTGGAAAAACATAAGTGTTTATTTTCAATTGTCTTCTGCATTTCTGATTTAATACATATCTCTGTAATCTTTGCAACTGATTTTTTTTGCACCCACCTGCCCAGATCTTGTGATGGTCTTAAGTCTTGACGGCTTTGAGTTGCCCTCCTCTGGTATAAAGTTGATGCTGGACACTCCACCCCCAGTCACGCATCAGCTCATTCTACTGTTTATAGTGAGAACTTAGCAAATGCCCACCCCTTTAGCTTTTGAATATTGAATTATCTCATTATCTTCTGTCTCTTCACTTCCTACTAAAAAAAAAAAAAAAAAAAAAAAAAAAAACTGTTTCAAGCCTTTCCTGTAACTAGTCTAGTCCAGATACAGATTTGCTGTATCTAGGCCTGTTTGTAAGCTTCTGAGCAGTGCAAAAAAGTCTGCTCTTCAATTTTTCTCTTAGATCTACTAGTGCTCTCCTTTCCTGCACTTTTACTAGCTTATTAGTCTAGCACTTTACCAGACTTCTTGTAGCAATTATTGTCACACAGAAAAGTGCTACTAGCATGAAATATTCTCCAAGGAAACAGCTCCAGTACTTATTATTAATCCTCACCCCTCCAGGCATGTCTAAAGGTCAGTTCACTGTGCTTTCTCCTATTAACCCGGGGAACTTGGGCATCCTGAGGCAATGTAGCAACTGCCTCATGTACACTGACAGCCCTCTTCTCTTACCTCCCAACACTCAGACTTGTTAGAGATGCACTTATATATCCAAATTGGAAGCCATGCACTCTCCAGCCAAGACCAAAATAGCTGGTCAAGAGGAGAAAGTCAACACTTGCACCACACCATGTGGAACACATAGTCCTCCAGAACACACACCAGCATTGCCTTCAAATAAAAACACAAACCATGCACCCACCTTCATGGAGGCTCTCAATTAAAATCTACCCAAACAGCAGAGACCTCCAAGGCAGAAACGCACTCAACCACCACAACATGACACTAATTATGAGACACATAACTCTCCTAAACAGTTTGCCACTTGACCAAAACCCCTAAGGCAAAACAGCATGCCCAACACAATAGTCATAGGTGACTCGAAAGTGAGGCACACTGATGTCTAGGCTGAATAAGGAGAAAGTAACAGACAGCTGCCTGTCAGGTGCCAGGGTCCGTCAGATAATCCATGCACTCAGGTTACTCAACAACAGGTACAAATATGACTCAGTCATTGTACATGTGGGTATGAATGACCTGAGATGTACCTCCCTGGACTACATGAAAAGAGACACGGAGGCGCTTTCGAATTATGTAGCCCAGGTGGATATGACCCTAGCCCTGAGCAGCCTCCTACCATCACCCAGAATTATACCACAATACAAGCAGAAAATTATTGATTTCAGCAGTTGGCTATGTTTCTGGTGTCATTCTAAGGGGATCCTGTATCTGTCTGCCTGGGATGACATGATTGACATACCTCGATGCTTTGCAAGAGATGGCCTGCATGTGTCACCCCTGAGCTTCCGGATACTGGCCAGGGCTCTTGCCACCTCTATAGTGCCTTTTTTAGGCAGTGTTCCAAAGACCAAATTGCAACTGTTAACAGCTACAAACAAATGCAATCTGAGGGTCATGCTGCTCAATGCTAGAAGTCTAAATCTCAAAATGCACTCACTTGAAGCACTCCTTAAAATGGAAAACATCGCCATTTGCGCTGTAACAGAGACCTAGTTCTAGGCAGCAGAAAGTACCTCTGCACTACCAGGCTATAGCTCATTCCACACCTTTCTGCCCCTGCACTTGGATCGAAACTCCAAAGATGGCGGTGTTTCCATATTCATAAAGGATGCGCACACCTCTAGACTGGTAGCCCAACATAACGCATCAGAGATACTTCAGGTGCAGATAATATTGGGTAAGACAGCGATTCAGGTCATAGCCTGCTATAGGTCTCCAACCATGTCCCAAGACTTACACGTCATGTTACTAAGCATCCTGGAAAATATTAGGGTCCAACCTAACACTCGCATACTGGGAGACTTCAACTACCCCTCCATTAACTGGGAAACTACTCATATACCAATACAGTTTCCCAACATTTCCTGGAATTCATTAATTCCAATGCCCTGGACCAGCTCTTTCTTACCCCCACTAGCCGTAGCAACATCCTTGACCTGGTCATTAATAACATGGGAGACTGTTGCTCTATACCAATAGTCATCTCCTCCCTGGTTAGATATGACCACAAACTAATCAACTAAAAACTCACTAAGCTAGGCATCAACCCCTATATCACTAGATGGGTTGCAAACTGTCTCACAGGTAGAACCCTCAGTGTAAAAGTAGCTGACTACAAGTCAGACTGCCAACCAGTCATGAGTGGAGTCCCACAGGGTTTGGTCCTGGGTCCTCTCCTTTTTGGTATCTACCTCTCTGAAGTCCAGGCCAACACGAAGGGACTGTGGCTGACAAAGTTCACAGATGATTGCAAGTTGGGAGCCATAATTAACTCCCCAAGTGATGTTGACATCCTACAGAAAGGTCTCACTGAGACCAACAACTGGTGTCAGAACCATGGCCTTAAGCTGAATGCCAAAAAATGTGTCATCATCACCTTTGGGAAAAACCTGGTTCCCATGAATTACCATAACGATGGTAGTCCACTGAACACAGAAGACATTATAAGAGATGTGGGAACACAGGTTGACAGCAACCTCTCTTTAGACCACCACATTGCCACTGTAGTCAGAAAGTCCTTCTATGTGGCACATCTCATTACTAAGGGTTTTGCATCCAGGAAGAAAGAGGTCATTGTCTCCCTCTACTCTTCTCTCATTAGACCAATCATTGAGTACAATGCCCCATTTGGGATGTACCTCACTAGACACCTGCAACAACTGAAGAGGGCACACAAGTACCTCACAAAAAGGATCCTAGGCCTTAAACACTTGTCTTACATGGACAGACTCAAAAAACTCCAACTATTCTCTGGTTCATATCACCTACTTAGAGGCGATCTCTGCTTGACTTACAAAGCCATGTCTAACCCAGCTCTGTTAGAAATGCTACATCTGAAGAAATCCCAATCCCTCCACACTACATGGTCCAGAGACCTCAATCTCATTACCACAATCAACAGAATAAGCTGGAGGGACAGGTTCATAACCCAGAGATTGCCCATGCTATGGAATATACTTCCCATACATGTCAAGCGGAGCGCCTCACTGGCACTCTTCAAGAGAAATCTTGATGAGTGGATGGGAAATAGAAAATTCACCCCAGGGATAACTCCAGTGGCTCTACTCGACAGAGGCACTGGGAACTAAAGTCGAGTGGCACGATGCCAGGGTAATCTTATGGGATAGACTTGTAAAGGCTTCAGGGCCATTAGCCTATTACACACCTATGAACATATGAACCTATGATGACTGCTTATTTTATTTTGTCCAGGACTGGAAGCATGGTTGGGTTAGCCCATTCACTCATGCCCACATTTATTCTTATACCTAGGTAAGTCCCTTTCTAGATAGGAACAATAGGGTGTGTTCCAGCAATGGGCTCACTTCACTGCTGTAAGGAGGGAGGGTTCCATAATTAACTATAAGTCCATTAACTTTAGATATTTCTATTTAATTCATTAAGGACTACTAATATCTGTTCATAAGTTTATTTTGACAGATTACAGAATCATCTGCAAACCATGCAGTTAAAGGATGTAAATAAATTTTCAATTGGATTCATGAGTTAAGATGGAGGTATTTGTCTGTTACTGAAACCACTTAGATGAAAATGAGTGGTGATAAATGTCGGTCTTGCCTGGTACTCTGTGACAGCAGATCTGGATCTCAAAGTATTCCATTAGTAAATACCTGTGCCATGGCACTGTTGTAAAGAAGATGTAAGTAACTATTACATTCTTGAGGGAAATGATAATACTGCAACATTTCCCATAAAAAGGGCCAGTGAACTGCGTTGATGGCTTTGTTAAAATCAATTAACAGTTTCCCTCCTTCCTTTTTTCTAGCTGGCAGATACTTTGTAAATTTAACTAGATCTAAGCACGTCCAGTCCCCCAAATCTGCCTTTAATAAAGCTCATATGATTATTAGGAATGATTTTATCCAGTAATTTCTCTAACCAGATGGCCAGAACCTTTTCCAGAATGTTTTAATCAGTATTTAACAGTGAAATCAGCTGATAGCTGCTTACAACTAACACTTCCTTTAGGGGTTTAAGAACATCAGCACCTTAATCCTATTCATGTCCTATGGTAGATTTTTTGCTAAGATAGCCTGGTAAATAAGGTTACGTAATGGGGTGCTGACTTATAAAATCAATCCAGAGTCCATCTGGGCCAGTGGCCTTTCCTTTTGTCAAAGTGTCTATAGCTGCTTCTAGCTTATGGGTCATAAATGATTCTTTTAGTGCTTTGACTAGCCCATTTGGAAGGTCTGTCGGTGGAATTCTGGATAAAAAAGCAGTCCCCTTAGATACTCTGCTCTGATGGTCTTTAATTATAGTGGCATATGCTTTTGAAAAAAATACTATTCATTTCCAATGGGTCTGTCACTACAGAACCGTTGCATTTCTGATTGCTAAAAAAGATACATTTCATAGGTGTTCCTTGTATTTCCATGCAAGTAGTTTGTTACAGGTTATTCCAGTACCTAACGGAATAATCAAAATCTTTCTTACTTCTAATGGACCTTATGGAACTGTTGTTGATATTCATAGACCTTAAATGAATCCGTTAAGACAATTGGCGCTGTTCACATATAAGTATGTTATTTTGCAATAGTTCCATTATGTAGAGAAAGAAAGATAGGTATTCACATTTTTGTATCTGATTTTAAATTACTTTTAATAGTCTGCATCTGCTTTAGCTAAGGTCTTTAAGCCTATATTAGTAATTCCAGTACATAGTTGTACTGCATTTTGTTGTGTAAATGGTCTAACTATTTGTATTAAACCCTGGTTTCATTCATATGTACTATGTCAGGCTAGTTCAGCACTAGTCTTTGCATTAAGGCAGTTCCTGACCAATCAGCTTAGAGCTAAGGGACTAATTCTTTTTCCTCCCAATCACCTTGTTGTAGTTGTGCCCATAATCCCAGTTTATCTATTGTTGCCCTCCCTTATGATAATGACAATGTAATTCCTCCTTTCCCCATTTATTGGCTGTTGACAATAAGCACATAAGTATTATTTTGCAAGGTCTAGCTCCTTAAACTACTCACTTAAAAGACATTTGGTAAAATTGCATAACATTCAGTGTACTGATAGAGCTTGCACTGGTGGCAGAAGGTTTGCATAAACAACATGTCTTACATGGATAGACTCAAAGTGCTGTCACTATACTTGGTATCTTACAGACTGCTAAGAGGTGATCTGTGCCTGGCATACAAGGCATCCTCCAACTCAATACTGATGGATTTACTGCAGATCAGGAAGTCAAATGGCATAAGAAATACTCAGTCTAGGGATCTAAACCTTTTCTGCAACATCAGCAGAACTTTTTGGAGGGACAGGTATATCTCACAGAAGATACCACTGCTCTGGAACATACTCCCCATTCACATAAAACAAAGTTCATCCCTGTCCATATTCAACTGCAACGTTGATCTATGGATGGGAAACATAAAATTTACCTTGGGACTGACCCCTGTGCTACCAATAGACAAAGGCAGCTCCTAAATGCTTTATTCCATGCATGTGCCCACTGAAATTATCTATGTTATGATTCCAGTTACTCTCATTAGGGGTAGTATATAATTATCGACCATGGTATGGGTAAGGCTAATCTCTAACCCAATCTGACAGGTTAACTTGATCATAAAAATTGAAATTGGCGAGGCTTAAAATGGACCTTAAGTGCAGCTAGCCTAGTACTTACCTATGACCCTATAAGTGCAGCAAATTCAAAGAGGCTCTTTACTCTAACACGCTATGGCCACAAGTGAATTTATGAAAATGAAGTAATGATGAGATGGTAATGAGAAATGAATGTAAAATGATGTATGCTAACAAATCAACCTTCATCTTGTTTGTGATTCATAATCATATTTTATGTTTCCATGCTGTGCACAGATTTGCTATAAAAGGCGGAATCTCCTCATTACTAAAATTACTAAAAATATCTTTTCTCTGTCTAGATCCCTGCTGCTGCACCATTCATTAAAATAAAACAACATTGAAAAATAATAAACTAAAGCATGATCCACTCATTGGGCTAAAAACACATTAATGAAAGCATTTCATTACTGACAAAAATCTGAGTAAAAACATGTATGGTGGCACAGCACCCATATTCATATACAAATATTTCCAGTCCAGTTTCATCCCACTAAAATTGTGGTGTATTAACCTGTACAGCATCATCCTCAAATGCATGAAGAATAACAAGCACTTAAAATGTACTGCCATATCATACCATTGTTAAGAGAGTTGTATCCTTCCCCTACCTCTTTTCTCTGTTTATAGTCACGATTTGTCATTCACGAATGACAATCTCATATGCCACAGTAAACAAGTATCCTGATAACAATACATTGGTAAAAATCATACTTCTCATCTGTCTACATTTTCACAAAATGTCCAGTTTTTTGCCTCATCATTTTTGTCTGTTTCTCATAAAATTTAAAATAAATTAGAAAGAATAAGTTAGAATGCTCTTATTTTGAATGTATATTTTGCTTCATTGTTTAGTTAAGTGTTTTGTAACCTGTGTTTTGTCAACAAATGTAAAATAAATAAAATAAAATAAAATAAAATAAAATAAAATTTGTGGTTTTCTGGCAAATCATTGAAGAATGAAGTCAGTAAATAATTACATACATTTGAATTTCAAACTTCATACCCTTTAGAAAATGCATATTAACACAAATCCTGTTGTTTTAGCAACTAAGTTTAGAAGAGCAACATTTAAAATCTGCCCCTATTTTTGTACCTTTGTCCCCTCCCCTTATTTTAAGCTTTGTCCAAATTCCTTGCTCTAAGAAGTTGAGAAGTATAGTAGAAATGCAGTACATCAGGCTTCACTCACTTCAAATTATGTACTACTGTCTTGTACAGCAGAGATTATAAATTAAAAAAGGGTTGCAAACATTTATCTTTCATATTGCTGTCAGTATTACCCCATATATTTCAAGCGCTATTGCCATAAATCATCATTTTAAATTATACTCGTGTCATCATTATTAACAATAATCAACTGCATCTGACACTCACATCAATGTAAAACACAATAAGTATTCTTTAAATTCAGTATGTAATAAATCTTCTTTCAGCTTTTCCCATTAGGAGTCACCGCAGTGGAACAACGGTCTGCAGAATGATTGGCAGCGGAGTTTTACAGTGTTGAGTTGTCAGCCCGGTGCCCAACCTTCCACAGAAAGCACACACAGGCACATACTCACACCTAGGGCCAATTTAGAATGTCCTACCCTATCAATTATTAATAACCCTATTGCTCTTTTTGTCTTACTTGATAACTTTCATGCTTAACCAAAACACTTGCAGCCTAACTCGAGTGATTGCAACTAGGTATGGTAATATTAAACTTATCTATGCGGAATTAGGCTAATTTCTGCATTTTGTATGGAAATTACACTAAGTTACACTTATCTGTAGGAACCGCAGTACTGTGTATGTATATTAATAGATTCATATAACTACATCCTCGATAGCTGCTGCTGAGCTGTGGGGTTTTTTACATAGTACATTGCACATACTTTAGGATTAACTTCACCATCTTTACTCCTTTCTTGAAAGTGTGAGTTCTCATCAAAATATTTTCACATTTACTTAGCATGAATGACCTGCAATTACTAAATTTCCATTTAGGAGTAGTAGCATTCTTTGTGAATAACCAGTATGAAAATGCAAATCTTGGGACCATGAATAGTACCCTATATTTGTTTTGAATTTTTGTTCAATGCACTTAATTTCCCAGAGCACCTCTGTATCTTTACAGCTCCGCTTTTTGATTTTGTTCTTTAGTTATCTTAATTTTGCAGAGAAAAGGTCTAATTTGGATGCTTCCAAATCCTACTGCAGATTTGTAATTTTCTTGGAGAATTGCCTGCATCTGTTTTTTGAACAATTCCCAGTATGCAAAGCTTTCACTAGTGTGGGGCAACTGCTTCTCCTAATACACAGTCCTTCGCTGCTGTAGTTTCTGCTATGAATCTTTATTTTTAACTAACAAGTGAACACATTTCCACTAAAATGTGAAAACACCTGACCTAGGTGTAAAGGACATAATAATTATAGACTGGTCTTACATAGCATGGGGTAAAATCTCCAAAGCTATAACTGTTGATCCTAAAGCCTGGTTGACCAGTGAAATTCCTATTTGCTGGCTATATCCATGGTATAATACATAAAATCTGAATTGTTGATCTTTTTTGGTCCACCAAAACTGGAGGTCAACATGTCAGTGAGATCAACAATCCCTGTGCAAGGGAATATTCCCTTTCCCTGGGATTGTGAGATTTGTGAGTTAGTATATATACTTAGTAGGGGGCCCAGGGGAGTGCAGGAGTGTTTGTCCTCTGCAATAACACACTTGCTTCCGATTCACCTGTTCTGTGGTTAATCCTTGGAGCATGCACAAAATGCGCTGATGCTCTATTTTTAAACATTTTCATGTCTACATCATGGCTTCAATACAGTGTCCTTTCAATATGGAATACTATACAATAGTATAATATATATACATATATATATATATATATATATATATATATATATATATTTTTTTTCTTTTTTTTGTTTAATCATCTTTTCTCTGTTTTTTATCTTCAGTCAACTTCCCTCAGCTGGTTGACTAGTCTACTTATTCCCTTGGATGAAAGCTCCACAGCTCCACATGGATCATTTATTTTACATGCAAAGTGTATATGTATATATTTATATATATTTTTTGATTGCCAAATGGACTAAGGTTGATATATTTCCAGCCATGTAGTATATTGTCTTGGATAAAACCTCAGACTTAATAATCTATTTAATAATCTGGTTAAATAAGAGGTACTACATCATTATAAATTTTATTTAAGGTAGATAAGGGTTATATTATTATGACAGCTACTAAGTAGGGCAGGACCAGCTCGAATGTCACACTGATGGGGGAAGGGATGTGAATTTAACATGTGTACCAATAACACTTTGTTTTACAGCACAATAAACCACTCCCTTGCCTGATGAAAAGTATATATATATATATATATATATATATATATATATATATATATATATATATATATATATATATATATATATATATATATATATATATATATATATATATATATATATATATATTTAGAAAGCTTGTGAGGAAACTATTACTCTATTTTTGTTTTGCTTGGATCACTTGTCTGTGTACTTAATAAAGGATTTTCGACTGGAAACAGTCTGCCTGCCTTGCTTGGATTATTGTTGAATACTTAGTAATTCTGTACAATTCTATATTTTTATTATTTATTTATTTATTTATTTTTTGACTTAAGATGAGTTTAAGTTCTCTACTTCTACTACTTTTGTCTGATCTGATTAATATACAGTGATTAACTAGAGATATATGGACTGAAAATCTTCCACACAGAGAAGTTTCTTACAGTGTTTTGTTTTTGGACCCACTTCACTTGTTTAGTGGGTTGCTTTGAGACTTCGGGGATACCACGGAGATTACTTGTAAACTGAACCTGTAGGATCATCTTCATAATGGGGTTGCTGTGGGGTGAGACTATTTTATGGCTAAATAAGTACTATTGTTACTGCTGTTAGTAATATTTGCACTTCCTGTGTAGGTGGGTTTTGGCTTGCTGCTGTTGTTAAAGGAAGCTGAATAAGCTGGCATACTGGTATACTGTGCACCATTCTCATTTCCTCATACTTTGACCACTGGCACTGTATTTCAGACACTGCAGCGTCGTGTAATGTATACCATACAAACATCACCCAGTAAGGTACATTCGACAATTTCTTTGTTGTTGATTGCAACAGACATTGTCCCGGTCCCCTTCAATAAACACATCACACTGTATGATGTTTCATGACCTTTATTAAACTTCCATAAACATAACTTTGTTAACCAATATTTATTAATTGCATTTGAAACATAATGTAGCTGATTATAATCACAGCATAAACATTCATGTAATGTTAATCAGGACAGTGTGACCTCACTCATCATGATCCAGTAAGCGGCATCCATACCTCCGCTTGCTTACTTTACTTATGAAGCAGTGTCCCACCTCTCACTTCATTTACTATTTATTGAATTACACATCCAACCAAATAAGCAGTGTCCTTACCTCCTTTCACTTATTTTTTCACTTCATTTACCACTTACTGAATTAAACATCCAACCAATAAGCAATGTCCTTACCTCCGGTCACTTATTTATCAAGCAGCCTCCAATTACTAACTTTCCTTTCCCAACTTATTGAAATGAACATCCAACACCAGAGGGGGAACAGAAGAGGGCAAGCCTGCCATTCTTCTCTGCCCACCAGCCTGACCAGGCTGTTCCACCTGCTTCCAAACAAAACTTCCAGCGAGTTAACTGCACCAAAAGGGTTTAAGCTAAACATCATTTGATGTACTCAGTCCTCACTAAACCAAACCTGATCCCTGTCATTACCTCACAAAACCCTATCATATAAATATCAAAAACAGCCAATTGCCTAAACAGCTGAAGTTAAACCAATAATCCCTCTCCAATGCTAAAGTAATAATCTTAACCTTGCATACCCTCTGTATATTAACTAAATTCTCCCTTATCCTATCTACCAGTAGAAACTTTGTAATGAATCCCAGGTGATTACCTACCAAATGTACCCCCATAACCTAAACCCAATGCCACATGACACCACACAAGGGCAATTGCATACCATTAGGTGTAACTGCAACCCTGTTTCCCACCCAATGTACATAATAATGAAAATCAATTGAATAGCAATCCTGCCACCACACCAGCTATCCATTATAAGCAAGAAAACATTTAATGACCATCACAGCATCTGCTGCTCAACAACTACCCTCAGAATTGCTTCAATACATCTGTAAAATAAATGCCACGTGAACTGCAGCCCAATAAACTTACAATTACCAAAGACATCCCACGCAATGAAACCTATCTTGACCATAGCCAATGTCTGTCAATCTTCACATTACCAAGACTACCCAACCCTTCAAATCAATAAACCACTGACCAAGATTTAATAAGTTCACAAAGCCTTGCCCTTATGCAGCTATAGTACTTGCATTGAAATCCGCTTTTGACCAACTGAAGTGCCATACCTTGTTCCCAAGCCTGACCAATAATTAAATCTACCCCAAAAGTATCCCCAATGGCAGTTACAACACAAATTTAACCAATCTGGCAATGCCCTACCATAAGCCTTCCTTATAAAGGGCACCCCAAACTCCCGCAGCGAGCCTTTAAATCTAACACAACCTGACACACCTCGTCTAGCAACACAACACCATAAATCATACCACTATCATATTAAATGGATAAAAAGCAACCCTAATCCCCAGCCATTCCCACTAAACCTCCTATGTCAGATTAAGTTGAAATTCCAAATTCAACATCCCCCCAATCATCCTTCCAGCCATCCAGCAAGGTGCAAACCAACCCCCCCAACTTATGTTGCCCAACACTGTCACATTTGCAAACTGCAAATCCCAATAAACAACTCTACAACCCTAACTATCTTCCAAAAGACCATCCCACTGAAATGCTCCAAAAGACACCACAGTGGTAAAAAAAAACACACACAAAGCCCCAACTTATTAAACCTCACCTCAAACGACCCAAGCAAACTGACATGTAACTTGGCTTTCCCATCGAAGCTTATCATTCCATGTGCTACCTTTTCATCTGATAATGCATTAAAACATGGCCTACATCTACAAAGAATCCCAAAACAATGCCTTGCTTAATACTTCTAACTTCTGCATAGCCAACCAAGCACCCAGTTCAGAAAAACAATAAACCAAAAAGACTGATCGTTTATATAACAATTTAAAACATATTGTTACTGTTACAGAAGCAGTGGAATACAGATGGTAAATTATTTTAGGGTAGATGCCCCACCTGGTTTAATTATGATAAATAGCATTAAGCCTATACTTAAGATAAAACATTCTATTATTTAATGTTGTATGAGAATTTTTATATTGTACTGGTGATTAAAGGGTTAACTTTTATTGAATTAATTAGTTTCAATTTGTAGGCTGGCTGTGATTTAAAATTGTTATATAATGCTGAATTGATGTTTTAAACTGTTGCATTGACAAAGAGTCTTATACTCGAAAGCTTTGCAGTGTTACAGTTTATCGATTAAATGCATTACTTTGTGAGATGGTCTGTCTTTTTGGTTTATTACTTTTCTCTTTTATTTTTATCATATAGTCCATGTAGCTGGTTATCCCAGTTTTGGATATTTTCATCAAGCACTCAGTTCTTCACATATCCCTCAAAAACAACTGCATACCTACAATGTTCCATCCATCCCTACCTACTCTTAAAAGTCAAACATATACCAAACCACTTCCTATCAGTTCAAAGCACAAGTCCAGTGGTACACATTACTCTCTCTAAAGGCCTTAACCTGGTATGTGGCATTAGTAGAATATGCCTGAGGGACAGATCTACCTCCCAGTAAATACCACAGTTTTGGAAGAATCTCCTACTTCATGTCAAACAGAACATCTCATTGGCCCTCTTTAAATATAATTTGAACAACTGGATGGATAAATGTAAATTCACCCCAGAGGGTCCAACCATGTCCCTCATGGACTAGGGCATTAGGTGCTGCACGTGAAAATAAGGGCTGAACTTGGCTAGCTTGTAAAGGCCCTAGAGCCACTAGTCTAGTAACTTAGCTTGATCCTATAATTGTTGTGACACCACCACCCCACCTGCAGGAACCCCAAACTTTCCATAAATGATCCCCAACCCTGCTTTACCCTGCCCCCAACACAGCTTCTCCTCACTTGCCCGTACACTACACCAAACCACACCAACTCTGAAATGTCTTAATGAGCACTGAATAAGTAAGATTACCTGCGACCTCAATGTGCACCACTCCAGCAACCGGAACATCCTCCCAGTAGAACCCATTACCTTCCATAGCCACTTCCTTCAGGCCAGACTGTTGCTCACTCTGCACTCCTCCATCTGTAACCTCATTGCGCACCACTCTAGCAACTGGGATATCATTATGATCCAGCAGCTGAAACACCTATGACAGCGGCAGCCAACACCTGTTGAGACCACCATCGGCAACCACAGGAAATGCCACTTCCAAGGTGGGTGGATCCTCTGCAACAAAGTCCTTTGACTGCCACCCTGCTTTTCTGTGTGACATTTGCAAAAAAAAAAAAAACACAATAAGTACTGTAGTAATTAGAGAGAAAAAGACATTTTATTACCAAACTCCTGTCTAGCCTTCTCATTAATATGTATTAATCCCCTATATCTCCACCTAAACTACACTTCCTTCCACTTGACCCTTCCTTTGTCTCCTCTTTTTTTTTACTCTAATATATGTGACCCCACTCCATACACAGGTCAGAATCACGTGGTCCAGCTATTCACCTCCTTAGGAGTCTCAGCAGGCTGTACTTCCCAAATTCCATGTTGAGGGGCCACCAATCTGTATCAGGAATTCCCTACTGATATGCATTAATTCATTAACAGTTGTTATTTTTAATAATTATATAAGTGAACAGCATAATTAACCCTCCTAGTTGACATTGCTAATAAGCCCTTAGTATTTTCTGTTTCATCTCATACCCCATTTGTCCCACACTATGATGTCTAATGTTTTCCACTTTGGAGATACCACCAGAAGTATAGGACACCAAAGCTCTTTCCCTTCACCCACAATAGCTACCATAGGTCCCAACCTCTTGAGCCATACCTTTGAACTTCATAGATCCTGAAGTATGAACAAGGCCAATAAATAAGAATACATTTTCAAAAATAGGGACAGCTTTTAAAATCTATCTCTTACAGACTTAGCCATTTGATAAAACAACCGATTTTGCATTAACACAAATTTCTGAAGGACATGAAGTCTGAAATTCACATAATTGCCATTATTTCCAAACTTGACTCTTTAATGATTTGCCATTAATTGGACAACAGAACTTTAATTTATTTGAAAAATGGACCAAATATGAAGCAAAATCTGGACATTCTGCAACACCTGTACAGTTGAGAGGTATGCATACTGCAAAAGAGTGGATGGATACTGTAATGCCAACAACATCACTGTTCCTTCAGCTGTAGTACATTACATACTTAACAGGTGAGCAATAACCCACTTTCTTCTGTATATTTCTTAAGAAACCACTCCACCATCATATTTACCATACTGGTCACCAAAATCCTGGCTTCCCTCTCCTTCACCCTCCCCTCTTATTTATTTTTTTATATACAGTATATATATATATATATATATATATATATATATATATATATATATATATATATATATATATATATATATATATATATATATATATATATATTTTTTTTAAACAGTCACAACAGCTCACCTGCACTTCCCAACTATCCTCCACCCCCTGCCACCAACCCTCATACAAACTTAAAATGTTGGTTAAATCATTGGCTTGCATTAGCCTGCATGTCTCAAAGGATCCATAGCCTGTAACTTAACTGCCTGCTATTGTCCATCTTAACCTTTTTTTTTTATTTTTTATATTAATTAGTTTTAAAGTGCCATATTGGTATCAAAGTGCTCAAATCATGACAGCACTGTCTTTTCAGTGCTAAGCCAAGTGACCTTCCTTGTCACAAAATTCAGTCCAAATACTTCTAACCTTGGTATCGGAAATAGTAATCTCTGATTAATTCAGATGTATAATTCTGATTCTAAATATATTATGTATAGTATTATACACTGTGATCTGCCTGCTCTGCAGCTCCATGAAAAGAAAAGCCTTACCTGCTGAAGCTTCCTGGGATGAGCAAAGAACCCTACTGCACCATTAATGCTCGGCAAGGCATCTGTGAACAACTTGCAGCCCACAAAATCATTTGTGGCTCGACTGATATCTGTCCCTCAGTGAAATCTGGACATCTGCAAGGCATCAGAGCATACCACTCAACCACTCAAAGCAAGAAACCTGGACAAAGCTACAATAAAACTGGGACAAGTATAGGGACTGCAACATTACTCCTACAAACATAACAAAGTGATAAAATAACAGGCTATTGATTTGCATGAATTTTCTGAAAGGGAGGAAGTCTGAAACACAGAATAACAGGTTATGCATTAGCATGAATTTTCTGAAAGGCAGGAAGTCTGAAATGGAAATGTTTGTCCTTATTTTCAACTGTATTTGGTAATCGTGTGTCAGAAATTTACCAGCAAACCGCCATTTTTGAAAAACAGACCAAGACATAGGAAAAAGTAAAAAGAAAACACACATGCTTGACATATGCTTTTACTTTTATTGTTTTCCTTGCATATCCAGTTCCTTTCCAGTAGCAAATTTGTTGACTGTGTTGTACTGAAGGGAAGTTATTGGCCATCAACAAGTGGTGAAAGTAAGTGTTGTAAACATTGCAAACAAGATTTGAGTCTCTATTTTGTATTCTGCAAAGGTAAGGGAAAATCTAACAAAGGAGCTTTCTAGCCTATGCTTGACATGTTAGAAAAATCTGTACTGTTGACTATGTCTGAGACACATAATTCTCCTCTAAGCCCAGGAAAGGAGCACCCAATAAAGAACAACTACCTAAGAACACAGCTAAGCAATCATTTAACCCCCCCCCCCTTGCACTGTCTGTCTGTCACATCCAACAGCAAACCATATCTCTTAACACAAAGCCTGCCAAAATGAGAGGACAAAGGCATAAAATAAAGACAGATTTTAGGTATCTGCCCATAAACTTAGCAAGTAACAGTATATATATCTGGACCATCCTTATCCATAGAGCACTATGAGTATGCACAACAGCCCTGGAAACCTGCTTCTGCCAACTGAAATGAGGAGACAGCAAACCAAACCATAATGAATCTTTACTGCAACACCACCACTGACCGCCGACTTCCCACAAATGGCATACCAGCTAAACCGGCCATTCCAACTACCAAGAACTAAAACCCCACAAAGAGATGATACACCCCCTGCAAAGCACTGAACACCAAGCAAAAGCAAGCCAGAGGCTATTATCACCACTGGTGAAAACACGACACCCTCATAGACTCCTGAGTTAAAACAATTGAAACTAGACAACCACCTACACCCTACCAATCCAACATAACCAGTCAGGCACACCCAACAAAACCAGTCAGTGAACATACCGTGAAAAACCATACAGTCTGACATACAGTGGAGAAAGAAAAAAATACAATTCTCCCCATTATCACCATATTACCGAGGACTACCTGTCTTCCAAAATACCTACAAGTTGTCTCAGACGTAACATTGCCTTAGCACGTTCACATCAAAATGTGATTCCCTACCCAGTTACACTTGCATAAACCCCTTAAGTCCCTCCCTACCATTACCTCATTTCCTCCTAATCACCCAAATTCCCATTTAACACTTTCATCCCTCCTACCATCTTAGCTCCCACTAATATATTTATCTAACCTCCCTCTGAAGATGTCCCTGAAGAAACTGGTTTGTTACCAAACCTCATTTGTCTTTACTTATTCACCACTTTCTGGCAAAAATGTACTTTGCATAACTGTATAATTTCAATGTATGTATGTAGGCAACTAAAATATATGTTAATTTTGTTTGGCTAATTGCTTACATTTTTTGTGTATTTTCTAAAGGTCATTCATGTTTTGTTTTACATTCCACTTGTTTCTGTTGTATCTGCCTTTTTTGCCTGGGTTGTGGCTGAGCTTGGACTACAGACCAGACCACTTGACTAGTTATCAAATGTAAGAAATAAATAAAAAAATATAGGCATATCAACACACTGTTTGCTCTGCCCTATGCCTTTGCTGTGTAATATAATATTTTAATTGTAACATAGGTTCTGATCACACTTGCAGATATATGTCTGTATATTATCTTTCTAGACATTCTCAACAGAAACATCCAGGTAGCCCCTGTGTTTCTGCAGATCATCTGGATGGTTTGGCTCTTCATCTAGAGTCAAAGATCTATGTAATGTCTCCTCATAGCCCCCCCACCCATGCACACACATACACACAAATGCACAAATACCAGCACATGTGTGTGCAGATACTCACATATTCATATCATTTCAATGGACATGAACCATTTTAGCAATAAATAATTTCACCAATCACAGCTTTGTACCACACTAAATACACATAATACACATAATACACAGGGGCCTTTCTATTTCCTTCTTGCTGCTTATTTTTGAAAAAATGTTCCTTTCTCTGGGGCTTTGATGATGTTGTACACCAATATCATACGCCCTATTTACTCCTTTCTTCATCTGTAGACATGCCCACTCTATGTACCATTTTGGTTCCTCATCCCTTATAATCACTGCCCAGTTGTCCTTTTTGTACCTTGTTAGATCTGTTTCATAGTCCATATCCCTAAATTATCTCCTTACTGTATGCAGCATCTCTGATGTATTCTGTGCAGGGGATGGGCAGTGGATAGATCATCTTTGCCTGTCTGATGGCCCCTGCTCCATAAACTCCAGCATTTTAGTGGGTGTCTCTATGACTAACTTCCACAGCTTTCATCAGTACTATGTGAGTGTAACTGGTACACAGAGAGCATTTACTTGCCACTACTGCCTAAATGCCATTTCAGTGTTCACCCCTTAGTTATTGTTCCTATTGCTTTTACTTTTATTGTTTTCCTTGCATATCCAGTTCCTTTCCAGTAGCAAAATTGTTGACTGTGTTGTACTGAAGGGAAGTTATTGGCCATCAACAAGTGGTGAAGGTAAGTGTTGTAAACATTGCAAACAAGATTTGAGTCTCTATTTTGTATTCTACAAAGGTAAGGGAAAATCTAACGAAGGAGCTTTCTAGCCTATGTGCATCAAGACAATGTGACAGCTACATTGCTTACTTAATGAGTTCTGCATAATAAATATGTTCTATCTCTAAGGTATTAATGTCATATTTTTGCCAAAGGCTGTTTTGAGAATAATGTGATTCACTAATGAGTAATGTTGTTTAGGAAGCAAAGACTTGATCTGCTGCATTATTTAAATGAGTCTTCATTTCCAGTTAATTTTTGCATTTATGTCACAGCTGATACTGAAATGTCCCACTGATCAATGAGGAATGAGGAAATTATCTTTGTAAAAGTGTGTTTCCTGGTATTTAAGGATGTATATAAGGATTATGTCCACAACATATGTCCATAACTACTACAACTGCAAGTGAAAAACATAATTTACTTCAGTTTTTAATCACTTATATTTGAGCAGGTTAGTGCAATAAAATGGACACCAGTAGCAAAACAGAGCTTACTATGGAACCTCCGGTAAGTTGTCTGAATAATAAAATGAAAAATGCATGTATCTGGAGGCTATGTCTCTGTGAAGCTACTTTCTAAGAATTAAAAAAGGACAATGATTTAGAGCATTAAGCAAGTACAGACAGTACTGATTTACCTACACACTAATGAGTAAAATAAGCTTTTTAGAAGATACTATAGAAATATAAAAATGCATTTCATTTGTTAAAAAAGGATGAATTTTACTGAGGTATCATGCAGTACACCTAAAGAATGATTTAATTAAATATGTAATAAGTCTATCTACCTATCTATCCTTCTATTTACCTACATAAATGTGTGTCTACCTACCTCTTATCTATCAGTCTGTCTCTCCTAGTCAGCTAATTTGGTAATGCATAAGACAGCATACTTCATGAAACCTTCTGTGAAGAAACTATCAATATCTTGCTGATGGATTTAATTTACAGTTTTGGAGCTACCTTTGCCAAACTTTTGATCTTTTCAATCTGTTTTCAGTGGTACAGTTGCTGGACAAATGCTGTACAATTTGCTTTGTTACACTGTAGTAGTATTTCTTATGTTTATTGATGTTTACATTAGACAGTAATAAGAAAAGAGGGTATCAGCTTTATGTCTGCAGAATGCTGCAGACATTTAAAAGAAAACTACATAAGATCATTGTGGGTAGCTTATTATGTAAACACACACTGCTCAGGTCTACATTCCTGCATTTTACAGTAATTTAAACAAGTGACCTTCATTATTTTCACTATTATTTCATATCGTTTAAATAACCTGTATGCAGTGGTCCCAGCACTGGCACTGTGCCACATAACAATACCAGTAATGGAAGTCCTATTGTTTAAATTTTTAGTAAGAGTACAACGACTAGTGTTGTCCTTATGAGGTATCTGTTAGAGGTAATATTGTTCCCATGAAATGTCACAGAAAAAGAAATCTGAATGCTTAATGCAGTAGTCAAGAATCCAATAAATTGGTCACTAGGCAGGTCTTAGCAAAATTCGTGATAAAATGTACCCAGAAAAGTTTGACGCCTGACAACTTTCAATGAAAGGAAGATTGCTGATAGAGTATTAAAAGTATAGAGACATAAAACATGAAAATCAAAGAATGCTGAGATATCTCAGTAAGTATGATACTTAACTGTATTAACTGAAGAAGGATTCAATAAACAAAGCAGTGTTCTACCCTCAAGGAATGTTAAAGATAAAGTAAACAGTGGGGATGTAACGATGGGGTCATTAACAGAAAAAACATGCCAGTAAAGGAAATATTAGTGGATCCAGTTAATGAAAATAATATTTAAGAAACAAATTATTAAGAATGTGAAAGTATAATGTGTATACTTTGGAAATACAGAATTTTCAAACTTTCACACAATGAACAGTTCAGTAATAACACGCCATCTAATTGTTTATGTTTTATTTTTCAGGCCTATGGATTTGTTCAGCATGCACGAAATAAGAAGACAGTCATAATTGCATGTACTACAGTTGCCTTGGTACTGATTGCAGTGATCGCCATACTTATTGGTGTTTTTGTTACTCAAAAACACTATGAAAATGTAAGTTTGAGTCTACTGCTAGTATCTTTTAACTAGGAAGCTCAAAGAGATAGATGTCTTTTTGTTAGCAGAAGAAGCATTTTAACTGCTGTGAAAAGAAGACCTCTGGAACAAACTTCACTTTCCTAAGTTTTAAAACTAAAATAAAATACAATATATGCATCTTTATTCAACAACAAATTATTATTACTATGCTCAAAATTGTGAACTATATATATTGTGACCGCTTTTCTGATGACAATTTTTTTCATATTGTTTCCCCAAACAGGTGATCGTTTTTGTCCAACTAAACCTTCTGATACTATAACATAGTTTTAACTTGCTATATCTTATAATTTCTAACATTTTTCTTTTGTCATTTCCTTTCTTTTTACACTTGCCTCTTTAATCGCAGTTGAAGTCTTCTGTCATTATAATATTTATATTTATCACTACATAATCTAAAATCTGATGAAATGCACTTTCCCTTTCTTTACACTTAGTATAAACATATAAGAGTTATAATTCCATATACTTGTTCTTTCCATTTTAAATCTACAATGGTTAATCTTCCCATTTTTGCTAATGTCACATCTAATATTTTTACTGTATTTGTACAGAATATGGCTCTTCCATGCCATCTCTCATTTCCCAAATTTCAAATTATCTTTCCTCACCATAAAATCTCTGTTTATAATCTTTCTTCATTTGTTAAAGATCTTGTATCTTCTAAAATAGTTACATCTACAGCACATGTATTACACCACTGCAAAATTCCTGTTCTTCTTACTGTGTTCTTAATACTATTCACATTTACAGAATGCACTCTAAAATTTTCATTTTCTCTTTTCCTTAGATTCATGGTTTCATAAATTCATATCTGTTTGCTAGGCAGGCTTTTCATAGCAAGCAGTTGTAAAGCCTAAACAATTTTCTTCACAAAGGTGAAAATCAGGCACTGTACCTTTCATCATTGAGTCAAACACTTTAACCATTATAACAAGCCCAAATCTTTTACTGTATGTATTCTTTTTCATCCATTTCCTTTCTTTTATCTTTTGTATATCCATTTATTTTTTCTTTTTCTGTCTTTTCCCTTTTCCAAATAGATGTTTCCCTTTTACTACCTCCCAGTTTATGTCTTCTTCATCACTTATTTCAGAACCTTCTTCCATATCCTCTTTATTTTTTTCTCTTCTAGTTTTTCCTTCAATTTCTACTACTTCTAAAATTTCTTCTCTTTGTTTATTTTCTTTTCTTTTTCTTTAATGTTATTTTCATTTTTGCAATCCACCCATACATTTCCAATTTTGTTACATTTATAACATTTCAATTAATATTTTTTGCAACATGTCCCATTTCTCCTAAAATATAACATTTGCTTTTGGCACAGTTACTTATCAAATGTCCTTCTTTTCCACAAAGAAACATGTTTTGGGTTGTCCATATTTTACGACACCCCTATTCCCCTCCACGTTTATCATGCTTGGTATATATATATATATATATATATATATATATATATATATATATATATATTTTTTTTTTTTTTCTTCTTTCTATTTTTAACACAATATTAAAATCCCAGACACCAGTCCATTGACCCCTTTTGTCATAACCATTTGCAATGTCCAGTACTTCTTTATATAAAGCTTTCAAATGTCCTTTCAAAATTTCTGTTTCTACCTCTGTTCAAAATTGTACATGAATCTTATTTTTTGTTTCCCTGTTAAATGATTTTATCACATAAAGATTATAAGGGTTACAGTCTTTGTTTTTTCATATTCTCCAAGAAAAAATGTTATTGAAAAAACAGTCTCAAATATGTCACAAAATGTATTTTTGTTAATAAAAATACATGCTCTTACCTCATGTGCTTTTACACCCAAAGGATCTGTTAAATTGTTCAACACCTCATACCTGTCCATTTCTTTGTCTTCTTTACTTTGAATCTTTATCACATAATTTCATTTTTCATTTTCTTCTAACTTCTTTATTGCTACTACACTTTTGCCTTCTTTTAATTTCTCTGCATATGTTTTCTTTTCCATCTCACCACTATTCTTCAGGATTGTCTCTGCATCTTCTGTTTGTACTTTCTCCATAATGTCCCCCTAGGCAACATCTCCTTCATTTTCTGGCTCACTCTGTACCACCATTTCTTTAAGTAAATCATCCTACAACCCTGCCAATTGGAGGGTTGTAATTATACATCCTTCATTTGCTGACACATCTTCATCAAACAGGTTTCTTTGAAATATTTCTTCAGAATCCTACACACATCTTCCAGTTTCAATATTTGCTTTAGCCTTCATTTCTTTCACTACTTCAATATCTCATCCTCTATCTGCTTTCCTGTTTCTCCAGGTCACCTCTGTGCCTAAAATCTAAACAGGAAGTGCTCCTTCAAAATGGTTCCCACTGACAACAATGACGAGTAGTGGTCCTTTATTTATATACAGAAATAACTCTTATTTAGAAAATATTTACATATTTACAAATATTAATATATGTACAAATATATAAATATACAAATCTGCTTACACATATTCATAATTACTTTTACAATCATGCTAGATTTTCATCCCTATTAGATCCCCACTCCTTTTTCCATAATCATCTGATTTTACTAAGACCCATTTACCATTACATATAATTGCATTTATTCTTTCATTCCATATAACCCATATAACATAAAATAACTTTTTATATTTTCTTTTAACATATTATTTATTTCTATTCTTATAATATCCATTTTAAATCATACCCATGTCTATTTTATACACTTCCTTTATATCTTCAAAAAATCTTCTTTACATAGTTTTCTTCATAACGTTTTACTCATCTACATTTCAAGAACACTTTACATTGTTTCTTCTTCTTGACAATGTAAATATATTCTATCACATTTAATTTTATATGGCATATTGGCTTTTACTGGCAATTTATCTATAGATGTTAGATGTTCCCATTGTTTTACATTGTAATGTTTTATCATTACATTCTTATACCATACTTTTCTTTTTCCTTATCGTCAATTTTTATTTTCCACAAAAATATTTTTCTTGATAACATTTTATTTCATCATTTATACACCTGTTTTCTCTTTTACTCTTTTTACCATATTCCAAAATGTGCCATACTTTTATTTATACAGTTTTACTAGTAATCTATCATTATTTTCATTTATCCACCGTAACATTTTGTCAAAATTTAAGGAAGAAGCATATATCACTTGGTTAATTAACCCTAAACCTCTTTCTTCTTTATTTACATATAAAACTCCTGTTTCTACTAGGTTTAATCTAGAACCCTAAATAAATGAAAAACTTTTCTGCAATAATTTCTTTTCAGGTACTGTTGGCAACATAAATACACTTGTTAAGTTTGCTATTTTTCCCATCAGTACTGAATATCTGAAATAAGCCTTTTTCTGAATGACAATTTATATGCTCTCCAGAAAAGACATGTTTGCTATATTTCTTCTATAGTTTTTCCCATTGAATTCTAATTACACTTTTATTCCCAAATTTTATACCTAACACAGAAATGCCATCCATTGTAAAATATATACTCCCAATCTTTACTACATCACCTAAACCTTACTTTTACCTTTATTTGAAGCCATCCCTATCATCTCTTGACTCATTTGTGCAAATTATTACTTCTTTTATCAAAATTCTGTTTTTTGCAATTATTATAATGTCAAGTGCATATGTTAACATAACTGGAATTTTTAACCCTTTAGGTGTTATATATCCTGCCTCCTTCATTTTGTAATTTATTTCACATACTATCACATTCATAGTGAATGCAAAGAGTATGCAACTAATTGGACATCCCTGTCCTGGATATACTCTATAAGCTCAAAGTTTCAAAACTTTGAACTGCAAATGGTCAAGACCATAAGATTGAAGTTTTGAAACTTCGAAATTATAATACATTTTTTTACATTTTTCCAGGAGGGCAAGTCCCCCTACATCTACCAACATAGGGGGGCTGCACCCCCCACATACCCTGCTAAATAGATATACCAATTCCAAGGTCATACTACAGTGAGGAAAATCGTAAATTTCCCATTCTGTTCTGTACAGTGATCCCCATTCAAAATGTTTAAAGTTTCAGTCTAATGGTATCAACCATTTGCAGTTCGAAGTTTTGCAACTTCGATCTTGTGAAGGGAATTCTCCTATCTTACACCATTCTTCATATGTACCTCTTGGCTTAATCAGCCATTTGCAAGTATTTTTACTTTATTATTACTATACACTGACATAAATAATTTCCTAACTTTCTTACTTATATTATATTATTTCATTATTACCCATAAAATTTCATGTCCAGTTGTGTTGTTGTTGCGTCTTTCGGCTTTTCCCGGATAGGGGTCGCCACAGCAGAACTCCGGTCTGCTAATGATTGGCAGTAGATTTTTACAGGCCGATTTGCCAGCTCTGATGCACAACCTTCAACGAAGGCACACCCATTCACGCATGTCTCCACACAGAAGATGCTTTAGCTGAGAATCGAACAGGACAACGTCTTACTGTGAGGCGACAATGCTACCGCAGCACCACCACATCCAGTTGTGTCAAACGCCTTATTAAGGTCCCCTCTCATGATTTCACTTTTTTTTCTGTTCATAATACCATACACAATTTTTCTAGCATTAATAATTCTGGACAACCCTTCCCCTTTATACTATATATATATTTCATAATATTTTCCATTTTAGTTTCAAATCTCTTTTGTATTATTTTCATAAAGATCTGATAATCATTATTATTCAGTACTATTGGTCTCTAGTTTTTTTAATTTTCTTCTGTCTTCCTTCTTCCATATGAATTTAAGTATTCCATTGCATAATTATTTATACATAAAGTTTTCATTTAACCATTTATTCAAAATCTTTAGAAATTATTTTTTTGCCTATCCCTTAAATTTTTATAAATTTCATACCCTATTCCATCTGGGTCTGCCTCCTAATCTATATTTACTTGTTCTAATACTTTAACTAGCTCATTTAAAGAAATCTCCTTTTCCAGCTCTTTATTCTATTTTTCTGTTAACTTTTTTACTTTCTATGTTTTTTACCACCTACATTTTTCTTTAAACATACCCTGTACATATTATACTACACTATTCATAAACTTTTCCTGAGTTCTTTCTGTTTCTCCATTTACATTTTATATTTATCTCATTGCACTACCATCTTTCATTAATAACCTGATTCAGTAACTTGATACTTCTTCTCTTTTTCCTTTTAAAAAATATATTTGCTTATATAACAATGGTTGAATTTATTTTTGGATTTTTTTCATATACTTCTTTTTCTTTGTCAGAGTACTTTCTATCATTATGTTCTAAATCTACCAATGCATCAGTGTATCTTCTTTTATATTTCTCTTTCGCTACTTTTCCCACATCATATTGCCACTTTAAAAAATGTTTTATATTTTTCCTTAAATATCATCCACTATTCAGACCGATTTTTATAAAATGCTCTTATGGTAATATGATCTTTCAGTTACTGTATTACTATTTTTTCCCTTCTTCATTCCATGCTTTCTCATTTATCCTTTTTATTCCTTTGTCTATTTTTATATATAGCTTGTTTTCTTTTATCTCTAACCATATTGCAAGATGATCAGAAGATCCCGTTTCAACTACCATCCCTTCTACTATAACTAAACCTTCTGATACTATGAAATAATCTGAGTTTTAAAAATACCCCTTTAGTGAGTCCATGAATTTTTGTCCCATACTTTTAAATTACCATGTTATAACTTCTACAATTTTTCTTATATAATTCCCTTTATTTTTACGCTTGCCTCTTAAATAACAATTAAAGTCTGCTGTCATTCTAATATTCATATGTATAACTAAATAGTCTAAAATCTGATGAAACAAGCTTTCCCTTTCTTTACAGTTAGTATAAGCGCATAATGTTATAATTCTATAAACCTGTTTTTTCTATTTTAAATCTACAATGGTTAATCTTCCCATTTTTGCTAAAGTTAGATATAATATCGTTGCTGTATTTGTACACAATATAGTTATTCCACAACATCCCTTATGTCTCATATTCCAGATTATCTTTCCTCCCCATAGTTTCAATGTTTGTAATTTTTCCTCATTTGTTAAAAATCTTGTCTTCTAATATAATTAAATCTATATCACATACATTGACTGATCAATTTAATCCCTCTGTAGTTACTACAGCTCTGCACATCACCCTTATTCTTAAAAGTCGGTACCAAAACACTTTTTCTCCATTCCTCAGGCATCCTCTCACTTTCCAAAATTTCATTAAACAATCTGGTTAAAAACCCCACTGCCATTTCACCTAAACACCTCCATGCTTCCACAGGTATGTCATCTGGACCAACAGCCTTTCCATTCTTCATCCTCTTCATAGCTATCCTTACTTCCTCCTTGCTAATCCATTGCACTTCATGATTCACTTCTTCTTCTTCTTTCAGCTGCTCCCATTAGGGTCACCACAGCAGATCAACTGTTTACATTTCTTCCTGTCCTCTGCATCTTGCTCTGTCACACCAACCACCTGCATGTCCTCTCTCACCACATCCATAAAACTTATCTTAGGCCTGCCTCTTTTCCTGTTACCTGGCAGCTTCATCCTTAGCATCTTTTTCCCAATATACTCTGCATCCCTCCTCAGGACATGTCCAAACCAATGTAATCTTGCCTCTCTGGTTCTGTCTCCAAATCTTCCAAACTGGACTGACCCTCTAATATACTTATTCCTAATCCTGTCCATCCTCGTCACACCCAGTGCAAATCTTAACATCTTCAACTCTGCCAAGTCAAGCTCTGACTCCTGCCTTTTTGTCAGTGCCACTGTCTCCAACCCGTATAACATAGCTGGTCTCACTACCCTCTTGTAGACCTTCCCTTTCACTCTTACTAGTACTCGTCTGTCACAAATCACTCCTGACACTCTTCTCCACCCACTCCATCCTGCCTGCATTCTCTTCTTCACCTCTCTCCCACACTCCCCATTTCTCTGAACTGTTGATCCCAAGTACTTCAACTCATTCACCTTCCCCACCTCTACTCCCTGCATCCTCACCATTCGTCTGTCCTCCCTCTCATTCACACACATATATTCTGTCTTAGTCCTGCTGACCTTCATTCTTCTTCGTCTCTCTAGAGCATATCTCCACCTCTTCAGGGTCTCCTCCACCTGTTCCCTACTCTCACTACAGATCACAGTGTCACTATCCCCACATTATCCATCCTTCTCTCCCTCTCATTCCATTCATTCATCAACCCCTCAAAGTACTCTTTCCATCTGCTCAACACACTCTCTCACTTGTAAGTATGTTTCCCTCATTATCCTTTATCAACTTTACCTGCTGCACATCTTTACTAGCTTGGTCCCTCTGTCTAGCCAATCGGTACTGGTCCTTTTCTCCCTCCTTAGTGTCCAATCTTTCATACAACTCTTCATATGCCTTATCCTTAGTCTTCGCCACCTCTCTCTTTGCCATGCACCTCATCTCCTTATACTCCTGTCTACTTTCTTCATCTCTCTGACAGTCCCACTTCTTCTTTGCCAACCTCTTTCTCTGTATACTCTCATGTACTTCTTCATTCCACCACCATGTCTCCTTGTCATCCTTCCTTTGTCCATATGTCATACAAGCACCTTTCTAGCCTTCTCCCTTACTAGCTCTGCTGTAGTTACCCAGCTATTTGGTAACTCTTCACTACAACCCAGTGCCTGTCTTAACTCTTCCCTGAACTCCACCTCACAATTACCCTTTTTCAATTTCCACCATTTGATCCTTTGTGCTGCCCTCACACTCCTCCTCCTCTTCTTGATCACCAATGTCTTCTTACAAACCACCATCCTATGCTGCCTAACTACACTTTCCCCAGTCACCACTTTACTGTCTCCAATCTCCTTCAAACTGGCCCTCCTACATAAGATATAATCCACCTGTGTTCATCTTCCTCCACTTTTGTATGTCACCCTCTGCTCCTCCCTCTTGTTAAAATATGTATTCACCACAGCCATGTCCATCCTTTTCACAAAATCCATTACCATCTGACCTTTTGCATTCCTTTGTTTAACACCATACCTACCCATCACTTCCTCATCCCCTCTGTTCCCTTCACCAACATGCCCATTGAAATCTGCTCCAATCACCACTCTCTCACCCTTGGGTGCAGTCATCACCACTTCATCCAACTCACTCCAAAATATTTCTTTCTCGTCCATCGCACACCCAATTTGTGGGGCATATGCACTAACAACATTCATCATTACACCATCAATTTCCAGCTTCATAAACATCACTCTATCTGACACTCTTTTCACCTCCAAAATACTCTTAGCATACTGCTCCTTCAGGATAGCTCCTACGCCATTTCCCCTCCCATCCACACCATGATAAAACAATTTGAACCTACCTCCGATACACCTAGCCTTACTCCCCTTCCATCTGGTCTCTTGCACACACAATATACCAACCTTCCTTCTGTCCATCATATCAGCTAGCTCTCTCCCTATACCAGTCATATTACCAACATTCAAAGTTCTGACCCTCACTACCACAGTCCTAGCCTTTCTCCTCTTTTCCTGCCTTCAGGCATGCCATTCCCCTCCTCTCCTCCTTTGGCCAACAGTAGCCCAATTTCTGCCAGCACCCTGTTGGCTAACAGTACTGTTGGTGGTCATTGTTAACCTGGGACTCGACCGATCTGGTATGCAAATATTTACTGGTGTCCGCATGAATGATTTGGACAAGTTTTATGCCGGATGCCCTTCCTGATGCAACCCTCCCCATTTATCTGGGCTTGGGACCGGCACAAAGAAATGCACTGGCTTGTGCAGAATGTCTCATTCCATATTTTCTATGCAACATAAAAAAATAATTCTGTCCATCTTGTTTACTTCTTCTTCTCTTTGTGCTGCATAATAACCATATTCTATCATGTCCATGTTTAACTGTTCATATTTTAAATACTTTTTAACCATATCATGTTTACATATTTCTACCCATAAATTCTTAACTTTTGTCACATTTAAAAAAAATATGTTCTACAGTTTCTAATTCCCCCCAGTTATTACAAATTCTATCTTTTCTCTCATACTGCATATTAGCTTTTACAGGCAGTTTGCATATGGATAATCTCCACAAAAAATCATTACATTCCTTTATTTATTTATTTATTATAGTTTTTATATCTTCTTAATATAGCTTTTTTCTTATTCATTTCGTCTTTCCATGGGTCAGCAAAATAAATATTTTTCATTATATTAACATACCATTGCTTTCTGTTCTTTTCTGTTGCATTTTTTCTTATTTTCCATAATACAATTTATTCTGATATTCTTTTATTTCATCATTATTAATACTTTTACCTCTCTTTTTTTCTTCCATTCCTTCTCATACATTTTTATATTTATAATACATTATCATTTCTATCAAATTTTTTCTTCTTTCATAATACTTTTTAATACTTTGTATAAACTTAAAGATGCTGCATGTACAACAGGATTACTTAAACCTAGGCCCCCTTGGTCTTTTAACCAGGTTCAGGTTCATGGGTTCATAGATTAGTACTAAGCTAACTGCCCTTGCGAGCCATTTTTAGTCTAGCCAATTATCCCTTGTGAGACTCAAACCCTGCACCTTGTGCTTGCAAGGCAAACACTTTAACCATTAGGCCACCCTCTCTAGAACCCCAAATAAATGAAAATATTAGCATCATTGGTTCTTTTTCATATTTTTACAGGTATCATATAAATATTTGCTACACATACTATTTTACCTAACATCATATTATTGACTAGATGTGCTTTCTTTCTGTATGAAAACCTATACATTTTCCAAAACATAAACATGCCCTTTATTTCTTTCATCACTTTGTCCCATTGGTCCTGTTTGTATTAATTTTTCTCAAATTTTACTCCTAACGCATCTATGTATTTGTCATTAAATTCAACACCTCCTATTTCACCATTAATGCAAAACCCTTTACTTTTTTCTTTATTTATATTTAGTCCAAGTCTTCCCAACATTACACCTAACTTTAAGTTTACTCTTTCCATACATAGTATATTCTTTGTAATTATTACAATATCATCTGCATTGGTGTACATTATTGACAGTTGAACTTATTCTACAACTTTATAGTCTCCATGTCTTGACATTTTGTTAATTCTAATCACTATTATATTCATAACCAATGAAAAAATTAAACTACTGGCTGGACAAATTTGTCTTATTCCTCATTCTATTTTTACTAATTCCCTTTTCCATCGGTTCACATTTAATTTCACATAATTATTCTCATACATCAATTTAATTACGCTTAAAACTTTTTAACTTATATTGTATGCCTGTAAATTCCCTGATAATGATCTTGCTGTATGTTATCAGAAGCATTACTTATATCCCCTATCATTGTTTTTGTCTCTACTTTCTTATTGATAATGTCATCAATTACCTCTTTAATTATCCATAGTAATTCTTGATTTCTCTTTCCTTTTCTCCCAAATAAATTTTGGTCATATACTTTCTCCATTTTACTTTGTAATCTTTTTTCAATTATTGTCAAATATTTTGTAATCTGTATTATTCAATGTTATTGTTCACCAATTTTTTATCTTATCTCTAATCCTTTTTTTATATAAATGTTATAGTACAGATGTATTTATATTTAATCCCTGTTTCTAGCCATTCATTCATCACCTCTATAAACATTGCTATTTGCCAATCCTCCATTTCTTTACATGTTATATTCGATTCCATCTGTTCTTGTTGCAGAATTCATGTTTATATATTTCATAATTTCGATCAGTTCACTTATATTAATTCTTTTTTCTAAATATTCTTTATCTTCTTTGCTTAATTTCTCTCAATCATAATTCTTTTCTATAGTCACTTCTTACTTAATAAATACATTTAATATGTGCTTTTTAACCATTTCCTATATCCCTTGTTGTTTTTTAATTATTTTACCTTCCTTATCATTTAATTCTTTTATTATCTTTCCTTCATTCATTATCTTACACAAAAAGGTGCTACCTCTATTTTTTCTTTGCAGCAAATATATTTGTTTTTATAATAGATTATAAATCTTAATCTGATTTATTTTATAAATTTCCTTTTCATTTTCATATCTTTGTTTTCTCAAATACACCTTTGAATATTTCTTGACTTAAACATTTTTTATTTTTCTTTTATTTTCTTTATTTTCTTTTCTATGCATTCTAATCATATGTTTTTATATTTTTCTTTAAAATGCATCCACCATACTGTCCAATTTTCATAGAACTCTTTCGTACTTACATGATGCTTCCAGAGTACTATAAGCTTTTTCTTTCTACTAAAATCCAAATCTTTTCCATTAATTCTTTTAATTCCTTTTCGTATCTTAATATATTCTTCATTTTCTTGTATATTATTCCAAATCATTGTATGATCAGAAAACCCATTATACTTAATTCCTTTTTGTTTAACTTTTAAACTTTCTGAAATTAAAAAAAAATAGACTATTTTAGTTTTAATCTCATTTCTGTTGTATGTCCAATGTTTATTTTCCTGTAACTTTAACATACCACTCCTCATAATTTCAGTAACTATTTTAACATCACAATTATTCTTCTTTTCTTTTAGGTCACAATTAAAATCCCCTCCTATTATATTTATATTTGTGCATACATAATTAAGTATACTTTTGAACATATCTCTATTTCTTTCTTGGTAACATATACATATGAAGCTAAAACTCTATACACACATTTTAACCATCTTATGTCTAACACTGTTATTCTACCTAGTTCAACTACGGTAACATCTAATATCTTAATGTCTTCTTGACATAATACACATATGCCTGAACATGTTTCTTTACCTATATTCCAAATAACCATACCATTCCAAAGTTTTTCTGTTTTTTTTGTTCTTTCTTCTTCTGTTAACTGTCTTCTGTCGTCTAATATTAATACTTCAGCACCTATTTCAGTGCATCATTGTAATATACTAATTCTTCTCTTAATGTTTTTCAGACTGTTAACATTTAAAGCTAATGTTCTCAGCTTTTACAGAACAGTTATTATAATTCATATCCTTTACCTTTCTTATGTTCTGTAAGCATTATGTTTTTAAATGCTCTTTTCCTTTCCCTAACTCTTTTCCCTATTAAAATTGTTTTACCTTTTACTTTGTGCCATTCAGACTCTTATTCACTTGTCTCATCTGTAATGTTTCTTTTTCCTTATCACTTTCTTTATCTTTATGTATAACCTCTACATTAATTTCATTTTGCTGTACTTGTTCTTGTGTCACCATTTCTTCTACCTCTTTCTCTTGTGTAACTTCATTTTCACCTTCTTGTATGTCTAGTTCGCATTCTAACCACAAGTGTCCAGTATTACCACATTTCTTGCATGCTAAATCACACTTTTTTGCATTATGCCCTGTATTACCACTCAAATAACATTTTGCAACACATTCATTAATCAAATGATCATCTTTTCCACAAAGAAAATAAGTTTTCAGTTGCCCTGTGTATCTCACAAAACCCTTACTACCATGGACCTTAATAATACTTGGTATATGCATCACATTGTCATTTTCCATTTTTAATATTACTCCAACTTCCCATCCTCTTTCATCATAAACTTTTGTAATGTCCAATACGTCCTTGCAAATAGTCAGTACATTCATTTGTAAATCTACAGGTTCAACCTCACTTCTAAACTGAACCAGTATTCTTTTTTTGTCTGTCTAAAAACGGTTGAATAACATATACAGACCAAGAATAGACATTCTTTTTTGTTCATATTTTCCTATGAAATTCTCCATAAATTGTCCATTATCAAATAATAAGTCACAAAAGTCCCATTGTTAAGAATAAATGCTCTTATCTCCTTTGCAGTCACACCTAAAGGTGCAATCAAGGAGTTCCACACTTCATACCTGTCTAATCCTTTCTCCTTTTTATTGCTTATTCGAACTGTACACCTTCTTTTTATATCCTTCTTTTTTTCCTTCCCCTTCTTTTACAGTTTGAGCGTATGTCTTCTCACTGGACTTACATTTTCTCCACTCTTCTTCTATTTTCTCCATTATGTCATCCCATGATGCTGCTGAATTATTTTCTGGCTCATGCTGGTTAACCATCTGCTCCAAATAATCATCCTGCAACCCTCCTGACTGAAGGGTTGTAATAATGCATCCATTCTACTACTCTGTTTCACCTTCGAATAACCTGTTTTGAAATAATTCTTCTGAATCAGGCTCCACCTCCTCCTGTTTATCAACCTGCTCCCCTCTCCTCTTCTCCTCTGCTACAGACTCACTCTCCACCATCACAGCATTTACTTTTTCATATGGCAGTGATTCTTCCAATGGGGGCAGCCACAGTGGTGCAGTGGTAGCATTGTCACCTCACAGCAAGAGGTTCTCCAGTTCAATCCTCGGCTGGGGTGCCTTCTGTGTGGAGTCTGCATGTCCTCCCTGTGGTCATGTGGGTTTCCTCCGGGTGCTCCGGTTTCCTCCCACATCCCAAAGACATGCAGTAGGTGGATTGGACACTCTAAAATTTGGCCCTAGTTGTGAGTGTGTGTGTGTGTGAGTGTGTGTGTGTGTGTGTGTGTGTGTGTGTGTGTGTGTGTGTGTGTGTGTGTGTGTGTGTGCCTTCTGTGGAAGATTGGGTGCTGGGCTGGCAACTCGACACTGTAAAACTCCACTGCCAATCATGAGTGGACAGGTGATCCACTGTGTCAACCCCTAACCGGGAAAAGCCAAAAGAAGAAGAAGAAGAAGTGATTCTTCCAATGCCATACTTTTTTTCAGCAACAACAATATTAGCATTATCAGCACACTGGGTTGCATCCTCTATGGCTCTGCTGTCTCTCTGGGCTGCCTTCATACCTGGAATGAAGACAGAACCCGGATGTGCCACCTTCATTTTTGTCCCCCTATGCTGAAGTTCCCCAATATCCTGGCCAAATTTCCTCTAACATCATAAACACCACATCATGTCTGCCTTAAAAATAGGATACTAGTCTAGTGGGACTAACCTGGTTAACAAAGGATAAATAAATAAATAAACAAATAAATAAATAAATAAATAAAAATGTCCCTAAAATATTGACATTATTCTGTAAGATGGGCTATGAATGTAATGTGGACTTTGCACCATCCTCACCTTACACCCTAGGACAGTGACAATTTCCAGGCTCAAACCATTTCCTCAGGCAGTTCAAAGGGCTACAGAGAAAGGCCCACCCTACACAATGAAACCATCTCATCCTTCCTCCAGAGAATGGTGAGTAGGTCATACCTCATCATTTTTCCATCCTTTCAACAATAGCTCCAACAGGTACCCATACTAATAATCAAACTCAGGTTGCCTGATCCATTGACACAGTGGTATCCTATGTTAGACTGGCATCTGTCAGGGCACTGTACTGGGGCCATATCATTTTAGATTATCATTCAAGATCTTTGTCAACAAATCCTTTCCCCCCATTTTTATATGGTGGTCCAGGTGTCATATCAACTATCAAAGGATGAGCAAGCCTGGAACACAGTGTTACAAGAACAGGATAATCAAAAACCTTTTATTGAGCACTTTCGTCAGGTTTTAACCAAAGACTTCATCAGAAGACAACAAAACTTAATACACTCTTGTTAAGTATACTAAAACCTGTGAGAACACATAACATAGAGAAAGTCTGTTCATAATTAATGTTATGAGAAGTTTCATTGGCTTACTAACACATCACATTTGAATTCATGGACAAATTTTAAAATAAAGCAGTAAAAAAACACTGTTACTTAAAAAGTGACGGAAATGTTATAATAACATTTCAATTAACAGAAGCCATAATATACAACTCAAACATATAAAAACGAATAAAAATTATATAACATAAGAACGCAGCTTTAATAGGCTGCTTATACTGATGTTGTCATTAAGACCTGGGGGGGTAAAGTCATTCAATTTAATTTGCCAACATAATTCCCTGAATTCTAAATAATCTTCCCAGGGACGTCCTCTAGGATCTATTTTGACCCTTTCAACAACAGCAAATAAAAAAAACATGTGTTGAGTATTTTTCTATATGCTTATACAAGGCATTATGTTTGTTACCTTTTTTTTGTCCCTATAATGCTCATAAATTCTGTCCCTTAACTTTATTTTAGTTTTCCCAATATAGAACATATTACAGTACTGACACAGGGCAGCATAAACAACCCCTTTGGAGTTGCAAGAAAATTTGCCATTATCTTTGCCATACAGAAGAACTGGCTGCATAACTGCTTTGTACACCTTATTTTACAACTTCTTTGGTATCCTTCAGTCATACACTTCCCCTGACACTTCATGCCATCTGTCTGCAGCACTTCTGTTTCTAGCTTTGACCTCCTTATTCTGATTTCACTTTTCCTCAACTACATCACCCAGATACTTGTGTTGTTAACTTGTTTCACTATTTAACCTAATGTTTCACCCCATTTTCCTAACTTACCTATTGTCTTATCTTCTGCTTCATCAGATGTGACCCAATGTGAATTACAATCCTCCTCTCAATTGCAGAAGTTCCTGTTCAGAGCTTGCTTGTAGTGCCACATCATCTGCATTTATCAGCTTTGTTGATTTGTTCCCTCTAAACACTCTTTTGATTAAGTCCATCACAGGTGTGAACAGGACTGGGATTAGTGCTGGACCCTGTAATGCTTACCCACTCCCACTGGAATCCCCCTGTGAGTTGAAATACTTTTGAAAATTGTGTCATGGAAGAAATAATGTTGAAAAAATGGGTAAGATGTTTGCTTCACAGACAATGTATGAGGAGTGATTCTGACCTTTGCTCACTCTATTTATAGGGTGTGCATGTTATCCCCATATCTGTGACGGGCTCTTCTCACCTCACAAGTACATGCTGGATATTTTGCCTCTAGGATAGAAGTTATCAGGTTTAAATCTAGCCCGTGTTGTTGATCATGAGAAATCTGCCAACAGAATGCACACAAATTAGAATGGAGTCATGGGCAGCAGCACAGACTCTAGGTGGTACTGTTGGGGAAAGAGTTATGTGGACCAACCAATTTATGCATCTAACAATGGTGCACGTTATCTTCTAGATAAGAAAACATGGATCACAGACTGGGTCTTGCATCAGGGCAAGCCATTAGGAAGTGCAACAAATGTCTCTAGGTTACTTTGTCACACTGACTTTTAAAAGTTTATTTCTCAGATATAAGAGCAAGAAATGGGATATGGATAAGTGTGTGCATGCATGTGTGTCTTTGTATATGTCATCTGTGTTTCTTTGTATATGTCTGCATGCGTACATGCACATGTAAGAATGTTATTGTGTGCATCTAATTTAATGTGCACATGTAGGTGTGTTTGCACAGGGGTGCGGCAAAGGTTGTACAACATCTTATAGTCATATTTAAGTGACATGTGTGTTAATGAGATGCTGAATAAGTATATTCATGGAGGTGTAAAGTATAAAGGTGGCAGGAGAAATGTAAGGAATAATTTAAGGAAGAATTCTTCAGCACAGTCACAGGTACTGCAGGGGCAGCTGGCATGGTATGGATTCACACATACAAGGAACAGACATATGAAAACATTATTTGTATAAAGAAGGTGACATTTTTGAGAAATCTAAGTGTGATATATTGAATGCCAGAAAATGAGCAAACTGAATAGTTCTTACTTTTTTGGCGACAAGGGACAATGTATGTGGGATTGTATACAAAGAACCAAGCTACTAAGACGTATACAGGCACTGTTTAGTAATAGCTTTAATCAGAAAACTTTTGATGGTATAAGCCCATGAAAATGAGTGTTTATAATTGAGGTAAGTCATGCTGACTTAACTCTGTACAACTGTTCTGGACCGAGCATCATTGAGTTTACAGATACTCACTTCCCTTGGAAACAGACACACCCAGCAGTTTCATATTTTACTCATTCACATTTATTTCATGAAATTGTTGCAAAATGTTATGCTGGCCTGAGTACCATGTTACCCAATTAGCTTACTGAAATGCAATTCTTCAGATAACTGTCCACTAAGCCACAACTTGGGAAAAACAAATCCTTTGAAACATGTATGTTTCCTACTGCTGTCACTGAAATGTACTTATTTGTTTTACAGCGAGGTTGCAAAACTCAAAACTTTATTTTATTTTTTTTGAGGGCTTTAGAATGCAAAGCTGAATGTAACATTCCCATTTCTTTAACTGGTTACTGCTTTTTCAGGAAACATTCTTGTCATTTTTTTCTCTTATTAAAATGTATTTATCAGTAGTAATTTGTTTTTCTTTCAATGATAAACAGTACAAAGTAGAAGGGGTATCTTCACCACTCATTTTTTGTGTGTTTCAGATTTTGCAGCAAACTATAACTGGCTCAAATGGACAAAAAACTGATCAGACTGTTACTGTCAACAACAAAGAAAATGTTGCTACATTTTATTCAACTACAGGAAACTCATCAGCTACAGTTGTGTATGACTACAGTCGTGTGAGTAAAAAGATTTTATGTTTTAAAATCATTCTGAATTTTTGATAAGAACCCTTTTTGTGTGATGTACATTAGTTTTAAGATTCTGAAAGTCAATAAATGTAAAGATCACATTATAGACAAGATATTTTGAGAACTGTTATTTAACACATTAACACTGACACAAAACCTTATTTTATTTTGATCTGCGGTGGCGCAGCGGTAGCATTGTTGCCTCACAGCAAGAGGCTCTACCGTTTGATTCTCAGCTAGTGTGCGGGGAGTGCCTTCTGTGTGGAGTCTGCATGTCCTCCCCGTGGGTCGAGTGGCATGAATGGGCGTGCCTTCGTTGAAGGTTGGGCATCGAGCTGGCAACTCGGCACTGTGTAAATCTACTGCCAATCATTAGCGGACCGGAGTTCCGCTGTGGCGACCCCTAACCAGGAAAAGCCAAAAGACAACAACATGTATAAAAAGTTCTAAATAACATCTAATGTGACAAAGACCTTGCTTCTGCCTCTGGACAATTTCATTAATACCGGTAGCAAATGGAATGCACCTATAATGGTAGCTATACATAATTCTAAAATATTACCTTTGTTGTCAACATTTCAGGTGAAATATGCATGAGAAAGGCTTTGTCCAGTGCTTCTTATAGGATCATAGGAAGTTACTAGGCTGTTGGCCCTTAGGCCCTTACAAGCCTAGCCAAGAATATAGCCTATGTTTGGACAAGTCAGCACCCGATGCCCCTGTCCAGCAGGGACACAGGTGGAATCCCAGGGGTGTATTTTCTGTTCCCCATCCAGTTATCCAAGTTGTGCTTAAAAGGCATTAATGAGGTACTCTGCTTGACATGAAGTGGGAGTCTATTCCACAGAAGGGGGAGTCTCTGGGATACAAATCTGTCCTGCCAATGAGTCCTTTTGATGTCATAGACCAGGTTGAGGTCGTGCATGCAGGTTACTCGAGTGGAGCTTGACATGCGGATACACAGCAGTCCCATCAAGTTAGAGTCTGAGATTGCTTTGTATGCCAGACAGAGGTCACCTCTGAGGAGTCTGTAGTAGACTGAATAGATAGACAGGGCCTTTAGCCTATCTGTGTAGGGTAGCTGTTTGAGGCCCTGAATTCTCCTAGTGAGGAACCTCTGGGTCTCTCCAGCTGCTACATGTACTTTGTGAGGTACATGCTGAAAGGGGTATTGTAGTCAATAATGGGTCTTATAAGAAAATAATACAGGGATGTTATGACCATCTTGTCCCTAGATGAGATACCCTTACTAATGAGGTGGGCCATGTAGAAAGCTTTCCATACAAAGGAGGCAATATGGTGGTCAAAAGTCAGTTTGCTATCAACATGGTTACCCAAGTCCCTCATGACTGATTGCATGCTTAGGACCTTGTTATTAATGTGATAATTTGTGGGGACCTCACTCTCCCCAAAGGGGATGATGATGCATTTTTTGGCATTCAGTTTGAGGTCATGTTTCTGACAACAGTCATATGTTTGGGGTACAGTCATCTTCAAACTTGGTCAGCTATAGTCCAATGGTTTTGGCCTTTACCTCAGAAAAGTATATCCCAAACAACAAGGGCCCCAAGATGGATCCCTGGGGTACACCACTCATTACGGGTTGGCTGCTTGAGGTGGCTTCTCCTATTTTGACTTGGTGGGTTCTATGAGTGAGTCAGTTTGCTACCAATCTGGTAACATACGGATTTATGCCTAGTTGAGAGATTTTTATCTATTATACCCGAGTGGGGAATAGTATCGAAGGCTTTAGCCAGGTCAAGGTAGTTGGTGTGCACCACCTTCCCCTTGTCCATGGCTTTGGTGACTGTCTCAAAGAAGTTAAGCAAATTTAGCAGGCATGACCTCCCCTTGATGAAAACAAACTGTGTAGGATCAAGTGTTTGAAGGTTGCCAATGTCCTTGTTAATGACGCCCATGATAATCCACTCCATGGCCTAGCATATCGGGCTAGTTAGGCTGATGGGTCTATAATTTCCTGGATCAGTGGATGCTCCACCTTTGTGCAAAGGGATGACAGTGGCTGTCCTCCATTCAGTTGGGATGAAGCCAGTTCTCAGGTTTTGGTTGAATAGGGTGCTTAATGATGCTGCATTTTTCTGACTGAGTTCATGTAGGATGCAGCCTGGGATGTTATCTGGTCTCATGGAGGCTGTATTTTTTGCCATTGAGAGGGAGTGATGACTTGCTCCCTAGAGATAAGCGGAGGGGGGCAGGTGCTGGGGATGTCCTGATTTAATGATGTGGGGGAAAGAGGGGTGAAGTTCTCACTGAACTTCTTTGCCAGCAGATTGGCTATATCTATGGCATTTGTGTATGTGGTGACCTTGACCACCGGTTCTGAGCAGGTGTGGGTGCTTCTCTTGAGTTTGCGGACATATGAAAATAATGCCTTGTGATTTTCTTTAGCTGATGTAGCCAGTTTGGACTCGAAATGCACTTTGGATGATTTTAATAGTGCTTTTATTTGCTTGTTCAGACTAGGGAGAGATTGCTTCCAATTAGGCACCTGCTCCTTCTTAGTCCTGGACAGCAGTTTTTTTCCTTTTTATTATAGAGTTTATTTATTGCAGATGTCCACCAGACAGGTTTATGCTTCCTTGTGGAGGAGGAGGATGTTGTTGTGTCAGGTATTCCTGATTCCATGCAGCTATACAAGTGCTCATATAGTACTTTGGTGTAGGTTTGGACATATATGCCAGTTCCTATGGAGGGGGAGGGAGCTGTGAAGCTGTTTATACCTTCCCTCAGGAAGTTGTAATCAGCTTTCAAGAAGTTTTTTTGTTTAACCCTATCTAAGAGGTGGTCGAGGGAGATGGTGACTTCAGGTTGGATCTTACCAGGGAGGATATAATACTGTAGGGATACTGCAGTGGTTACTCATGTTGGTTAATACCAAATCCAAGATATTTTCACCTATTGTGGAGGTGTCAATCAGCTGGTCCAAGGCATTTGCACTGATGAAATCAAGGAATCTTCCAAGAGTACTGTGGGCTTTCTTCCTGATGTCATGAATTACTACATCCCATAGCCACTGACAGGTAGTGCATGGCATCTTCTACTTCCATTATTCTGACAGTGTTCAATGTCCATGTTACATCCTGTGTCCACCCTAATAAAAATCAGTGGCTATTACTTTATGACCATTCTGACACTGGTCTCCACTCAGCCTAATAACAAACAGTGGCTATTATTTTATGACCATTCTAACAGGTATCTCCATTCAACCTAACAATCAGTGGTTATTTTGTGATCACTCTGACTTTTGGTCAATTCAGTTTTGCAGTGCTGGCTGTTTAACAAAACCTACCCCACTCCTGTCTTTATAATGGAGGCAACTTTACCTTCAAACTGCCACTGGATCATTTTTAGATTAATCATGTATTATATGGTCAACATGCATTTAATCTTAGTACAGCCACCAGAGTTCTGAGACATAGACTGGCACATTTCAAATATTTCAATAAAAACATTTTTGGAAAGTGGAGTGGATTTTATAAATCTTTGTCACTATAAACATGCAGCCAGGGAAAATGCTGAAAAATGAATGAATTCATTCATTTTGTAAGTATATGTTATGAACAGCCCAAAATTTGCATTTCAGTCATATGTGTGGCAGAATAAAAGTAGTTAAAAACAAATCTTTTCCTCTAAATTGGTTGACATATTTTAAAGAATATCAACAGAATTCATGAAATGAGTGAAAAGCTTACTTTCTGAAGTCATAGATATAACTTGTTTATCTATTTTATCTATTTAAATGTGTTTACCAGGAGCAAAGAACTGAGACAGATGGACCCATTTCAGGTTAAAACAAGGAGATGCAATTTTACAACTGCTTAATGTTGATAATTAAATTAGTAGATGAGAAGCAACAGTACATTCAATAGAGGATATTTAAAGTTCTTCTATACACAACTCATGATTCATAAAACAGAATGCAACTGAATTAATTAGCATTTGAGTGTAACATGAAGAACCTTGCTGAGTATTAAATGCTTGCCTGCCCCATGCTGTGACATCCACCCCCCCAGAATAGACCTTGTACTGCTCTTTCTCTTGATTAATAAATTAAAATTTATATGCCAGTAACTTAATCTCGTTAGCTTCTTGGTGTCTGCATTCAGTAAATGAAAGAAAACTTGTTCTACTGTATGCCTTCTTGTTAATTACTCCGTACCAGCTATAAACTGATTGCTGTCTGCAATAATTTACCCAAGGGAGCATAATCTGCTGCACTCCCCTGCCATACCCCCTATTCCCACCCATCCCTTCTTAGTCTACCATTATACTTTCCAAATACACATTTCACCTATGTCACCCATTCCCTAACTCTCCATGAAAGCTTTACTGTCATACAAAATAACTCCTGTTTCAGTTTCCTATTTCCTATCTTCCTTCTAATATTTACCATAATTTCCAACAAGTTTTATGCCTTACGTAGTGCTTTGCACTACATCCATTCCTACTTTGACCCCTCCCAACAGTACCTGTTATTCTGTATGTCAATGTCTACTTTGCCCAAATAAACTCTCGCTGCTTCCTATCTTAACTACATCCTCATACTCTGTTCTTTCAAACCCCTGTATTTCTTACATTTCAGAAACATAAAAGAAGATAGCAGGACAACATAACTCCTTCCTTCATAGAAAATACTTCCTTTTTACATACCTTCTACCAGGTTTCAGACTCCCTATCCACTAGATATTCTATAGCCCTGCAAATTGTTAGCTTCTTTTGATTGCTACTTCCTCATTACTTCTGTCAATAAAATAGATTCCCTTTAATTAATCATGCTGCTCTTTAGCCTGTCCTCTATTATTGTCCTCCTACTGAGCCATCTCCCATCCTACCATGACTCAGTAATAGCTCTCAGCATCTCTCCAACTCTGTCTCAACCAACTATCCATGCTTCCTCCTTAAATCCTCCACATATCGTACCAAACCTATGTTACGTAATGATGCCCCTCACCTTTACTCCACATATTAGACTGGTTAACTCCATTTGAACTAAGACCAAAATAAATTAAGTGGAAAAAATACTCTCCAAAAAACAAGAATCAGTAATACAACAGTATACTAAAATCCTTCTAGGAAGAGCCAGTCACCGTAATCCAGGCTCTACCTATCACAACCAACATCAAGACAGTTCTGTTCCACACAATACTCTTAACTCCACAGCAGTCAATCCCCTACACCAGTAATCTAACTTCTGCTGCTCTATATATTAAAAGCATAAGAAAACTACTGAACTACATCCTCAGATTACCTAACACAAGTCTGTCATTCTAGCTACATCTGAAACATAGCTTAAACACAGCATAACCATCTCCAATGTTATACCTCCTGACTATAATATCATCTGTAATGACCATATAAAGAGGAAAGAAAGGTGCTGGTGTTGCTTTAATATTTAACAATAATTACCACATTTCACCTACAACAAACCAATAAAAAAAATTCAGTTCACCAGAGCTTATTTCCTGAAAATAAATAAATATAAACAAATATGTATTGCTGTCTTTTACATCCCTCCTGGTAACAATAATACAGCTGCATTAGAATATGTCCCACATTACATATCCATAGCAATTCCTCAAGAAAAATTACTACTAGGTGATATGACTAGTAGTTGGTTGAATATAACCTCTAACTCCCCTACATCCAGCATGAACTTATATGATTTCACACAGCAAGTGAATACACCCCATCCCCACATTATAGCACAACATCAAATTCCTTATTAGACTGGCTCCTAGTTTCAGACCCTAGCAAATCCATCACCACAGGTACAATGCCAGACTCTCTCATTGATCATCTCCTAATGTGTAGAACTAGGCAGCTCACACATCCGCTTAAACAGCATTTTATAACAGACACAACCTAGGTTTAAAAATAAATGTTCATTACTATCCTGTTATCTAGTAACTGGAGTATCCTAAAAATCTGCCCCTTAGATGATGCTGTAGATGAATCAATACAACTTTCCTAAATATTCTAAATAGCCGTGCACCTACTATAAGGAAGTGACTAAAAATAAATGTAAATTGGTTATCCAAAAAAGAGCAAAATATTAATGCAGGAGAGAGAAAAAGTATGGAAAGAATAGCAAAAATATAAAATACCAAAATATATCTAAAACTTCAGAATTCTCCACAACCATACTAAAAAGCAAATAAATTAAGACAAAAACTACAACATTCAGAACAATAGTAACCACAACTCTTATCAATTTCTAGTTAGCATTAAAAAAATATTACATTCTCGCCAAAAATTCAATGTTAAGCCCTCTCCCAATAATTCACCACTTGAAACTGCAATATAATTCAACTCTAATTTCATAGATAATGCAGTGTCCCTAACTAAGGATTGCCCAATATCTAATCCAAACCCTGCCCAATAGCCACACATTGCCACATTCACTTTTGCCTATATATCTATGCCCAAATCCTATATAAAACTATTCTTAAACTCAAATCATGCTTTACTTCAGCTGATGATCTTCCGAGTGAGTACCTTAAAATGGCAGCCAATAGCATTAACAATCCTGTCTCAAGCATTATAAACAGGTCGGTCAAGGAATCCTATATTCCCTGTCTCTGGAAAATAATTACACTTATCCCCCCACACAAAGGAGGAAATTCAATGAACATCACTAACTTTAGACCTATAGAAAAAAAAATCACCAAAAACCAGGGATGCTTTATAAAGCAAATAACTTTAAAATTATTTCCAGAGATTAGTCTGGTATCTTGTGACGGGTTTCAAAGGATTAGAGAAGAGCTCAACCACAAAACAGTAGTGATGGAAAAGCCATATAGTATGTTAAACCAATAATATTAGAACATGTCACTGATTTTCAATGTGTCAGTGTGCACTCGTTAGTACAGAACAACCAAATATAGGTCAGTGTGCAATCATTAGTACAGAACAACCGAATGCAGATCAGTGTGCACTTGTTAGTACAGAACAACCAAATGCAGATCAGTGTGCACTTGTTAGTACAGAACAACCAAATGCAGATCAGTGTGCACTTGTTAGTACAGAACAACCAAATGCAGATCAGTGTGCACTTGTTAGTACAGAACAACCAAATGCAGTGTGCACTCATTAATACACAACAACCAAATGCAGATCAGTGTGCACTCGTTAGTACAGAACAACCAAATGCAGGTCAGTGTGCACTCGTTAGTACAGAACAACCAAATGCAGGTCAGTGTGCACTCGTTAGTACAGAACAACCAAATGCAGATCAGTGTGCACTTGTTAGTACGGAACAACCAAATGCAGAGTGGCTACTTTAACATCTGGATAGCTACCAGGATGGGTAGTGAAAACAACTGGATAGTTACCAGCATGGTTAGTGAACAAGAAGACTATAGGAATGAAACTGTAGAGTTCATATGATGTTTCATCAGAGTGTGTTTACCCAGTTAACAAGTCTATAAAATAAAATGAAAAATATAAGATTACATGGAGCACCCTGACTGTATCTGAATGTGATTATATGTGTCCCTTCAGTTGTATCTGAACAGCAACATTTAAGCTGTCATTACTAACTTTCAGAAGCAATGGTCTTTTCCAGACTGCCTCAAGAGATCACAACGTAGTGCATGGAAGCTGCACCACTTAATGTGCTACTGACAAACTGGGCAATGAATAATTTAAGTGCACATTTCCCGCTAAAGTGCATCCTGTCAGATGCCACTAAAAATGGCCACTCCTCCAATACCAATGCCCACTCCTACCACACAAACATTTGTTTACCTCTTCAGATCTATGATATTCAGAAGGGAATATCTCCTCTAAAACCTTATACTTCTCACAAAATAAACCCACCAAAGTGTGACCTTGGTCAATGACTAGTATAATTTGATAGATTCTGGTAGACTGATTCTCCACGCGATGACCTGCTTTGCAGTTTTCCTACATTTTAGCCATCAATGGTCACATTTATTCAGTGTGTATTCCTGAATGTAATGGCATTAAACTTTGTTTGGCATTTAGATATTGCATTACCCTACCTACTTGTTCAAAATTCATTTCTTAGGGTAGGAAATTCATAGTATGTGTACACAGTTAACATGCAAATGTGTAAGAAAAAAGAAAGCTAATTCCAAATTTCTAGTCACAGTTTGGTAAAACTCTTAATATCACATTTGACTCCTTTGTGTATCTAAAATGATCAGTTTACTCTGATCTTCATAAAGGTACATTTATCCGGGTCTATATTTACTCACTGAAGTAGAATTACAGTGAATGGTTTATCAGTGAACATTAAAAAGAAAATGTTTAAATTACAGAACATACTTATTTTCAAAAAATAATTCATTGAATGGGCATAGTTGGCCAACATCGCGAATGTTATCAACCAAGGTGTGGGACTCCACCACCCACACCTCTCCAACTATATATATATATATATATATATACCAACTCTGAGATTGCACTACAGTGTGGAATAGGGAAAATTTAGAAAAGGGTTTCCTTAGCTTACCTTATGCATCGTGGTACTTCCTGATTGTTGGCCAGCTATGGCCATTTAGTGACTGATTTTTTTATGATTAGCTTGTTCGGTAACTTCAATGCTCGCTGTATAGCATTCGCTGTAATTCTAATTTGATGAGTAAACATATATCCCATTTATACTATATACATAGTAAAATAATTGTGTCTTTCTTTTTCTCATTTTCAAAGTTGCTATAAAACAAGAAATATCAAGTTCAACTCAGATGAAGCATAGAATGGCATACAGACTGTTAAGTATGATGGTCACTTAGATGACTTGATAACCATGGAAAGATGTACTGTTGAATCTCCTGGATCATAACTGGTTAAAAATTTAAGGCCTTTACCACTGTCAGTGTCAAAGTCTTTGCTCAGTGCTTATGTCTCTAGTGAATTTAAGGAATGAACACAATCTTTTTAAGTGCTGTTATCCGCCAGTGGTTGTAATTTCAGATCCTGTTATTTTCTCTCTTCATAAAGACTCATACCGAATTAATGTTATGTTTTCCATGTTGTGTACCTATTACTAAAACTTTATGGCTCTGATGAAATGCAAAGCTTTCCAGATTGTTGTCTTTTTCTTTCACATATTTTGTTCTCTAATAAATGTTAATTAAGGAGTAGAAGGGGGAACATTGGCCCAAGAATTTGTGACCTAAAATCATGTTATGTTAAGTAAAGGGGAACAAGAGGCAAAGACCCCTTGCATGGTGAAAGAGGGGGCCTGATATACAGTTAAACATGTCTCATTTTAACAACCACTGTAATATTTTTTACAGCTGCATATATATCATATGGATGCTTCTTGGCAATGACCTTTTTTGCATGTCAATATTCTCATAATGATTTAAGCTTCTGATTCCATTTTCCCTAGAAACTCCTTGGATACAAAGCCACTAACAAAGATTCATGCCTTGTGGTGAAGCTAGAGAATGAAGAATTTCCAAGCCTTGATGAAGTTGTTCATGGATTTCAGAATGGAGAAGTAAGAATAATGCTGGTTTCTACACATAATAAATTTAAAGCAACTGTAAAAATAAAATGAAGAAGTGTGTATTTCTAGGTATTCGACATATGTTCTTGCTGCACATTATAGCAGACAAAGAAACACTACCAAAAATTGCAATAGATGTATGTGTGTGTTTATAAACATATATGTATTTCCATAGGCTCGGTAAATCACAGCTAAGTGAAATCTGTATTGTTGACCCATTTTGGTTGTCTCCTTAAAAAAAAATTTAGACATTGTAATATGTTCCAAGGAGTAAACTCTGTGTTTGTGCAATTGGGTATCTGCATTCACATTTTGATAGTATTGGATCCATGTGAGGCACATAAATGTTATTGTTGATTTGATGACTGCCACTAATATATATATATATATATATATATATATATATATATATATATATAAATACTTTATAATCTCGAAATACTGAAATGTCGAATTTCAGTATCTCGAGACTATAAAGTTGAAGTTTTGAAATAGTGAAAGTGCATAATTATGAATTCGAATATCTCAAATTCGCGGTTATGGCTTTACGCTACGTAATGTCTGGGGTTGTATGTGGATCGTGTGCGGTGCTGTGTGTGGATTTAGGTGTAATGTCAGGTAAGTGAGTGCTTTGTAAGGGTTTTGGATAGGAGTCTGAGTGTATGTGAGTGTGCTGATATGTGTGATGTGTGTGAGTGTGTGTGTGTGTGTGTGTGTGTGTGTGTGTGTGTGTGTGTGTGTGAGTTTGCTTTTGTTTTCTGTTTGTGCAATCTTGGAGTTAGTATATATAAGTAGGGAGGGTGTGGGGTGCAGGGAGGCTTGCACCCCTGCTTATTTGTGATGTAGGTTTGTAGATGTGTGTTGTTTTGTTTATTTTGTGGTGTGTGAGTTGTGGTATATGTGTGGTCCGGTGTTTGCTGTGTTTTCAGTGTTTTAAATTTCACGGTTTTGGGCTTCGCAGTTTTGGGCAGTCGGTGTTGTGTGGATTCGATTTCATAGTCTCAAAAAACTGAAATTCGGGATTTCAGTCTTTCGAGATTATGAAGTGAATCCATTTATCTATCTATCTATCTATATATATATATATATATATATATATATATATATATATATATATCTGTATATATATATATATATATATATATATATCTGTATATATATATATATATATATATATATATATATATACATACATACATACACACACGCACGCACGCACACACACATGCACACACACACACACACACACACACACACACACACACACACACACACATGGCATTGCTTATGTCGACTTGCTCTTTAGTCAACAGGTGTTTTACTGACACATTTAGGCTGACAGAACAGCAGATCAACAGTTATGCAAGGTCGCTATAATACTGATGTTGGGGAATATGCTGTTTTCCCAGTATTTTTTCATCTTGGAGAGTAAGTAGCAGGTAGTGTGGCGACATACCTCCTTTGTTGCATGCTCTGAGGCTGTTTATCAAGAATGCACATTTTAGTTTAGATTTTTTTTGGTTGACATTAAGGATGTCGACATTGCTCAGTTTTGACATAATTCAGTACACGCACACATCCATATACATATACATGTGTATGCAATATAGATTTGGATATAGATATAACTATAAATACTTATTTAAGTATTGTTTGAATTGTGCTTCAGCAAAGCACATGTTCAAAACAATAATGAGTCAAATCTCACTCTATCGATCTACCAGAATATGTGCTGTCAGTGATGATCCTGGTGCAGCCTCCTTGAAAACATTGCTTCACTACTCTCCCCGTTGCCTAAAGTATCCTGACTGAATAAACTGCAGTTTATGAAAGGTGAGTCAGTGAATCCCCATTCAACTATCCAGACCACAATCATATATATAGGAAGAAAAAATATGCGATAGATGACTGACAATATTGCAATGAGTCTTAACTGGAAACCTAGATGCAATTGATTTGACATCATTCTAAACTGAAAGTAAAACTGAACACACCGAAAACTTGCTGATCCTGAAATTTATCTGTAAAAAAAAAACAAAAAAAAAACCAAGACAAAACAAAACAAGAAGACCTTTATCAGCTAAGAAATATGAGTAGGCTAATTACTGTGCCTAATTCCTCTCAGAGCACCATTCAGATTTTGACTGCTAAAAACAGAATTTTGAGTTTTATTTTCCTTGGATCCTGTAGAACCTGACACTGTTCATAGGTTCATAGGTTCATACTAGGCTATCTGCCCTAGGGCATTTATAAGCCTAGCCAGAGTATGTTTGGCTTTCGCCACCCATTTTAAATTAATTTTGCTGTGCCCTTTTTCGAGGTTAGTATACTGTGTCTCTGTCTAACAGTGACACAGAAGTGATACCCGGGGTAAACCTACGATCTCCCATCCACTCATCAAGATTCCTCTTGAAGAGAGTCAATGAGGGACTCTGCCTAACCTGGACTGGGATTTTATTCCATAGTGAAGGGACCCTCTGGGTTATGAATCTGTCCCTCCAGCATGTCCTATTTATTTCAGTGCTGAGGGCTGTTTGCCCTTCAGAAAGTGCTAATCGAGAAACAAGCAGCAGCATCCACCATTACCCATGCAACTGACCAAAGGAATCCTTGCTTTCACCGCCAGCATAATTAAAACCATTTTTGGGGACTGCAGTAGGTAAAATTAATAAATAAATCTCAAAGACTGGCCTGAACTGTTGGAAACAGCAAAAATAACTAATAATATTATAAATTAGCATACTCTTGATGAGTTTCTAACCAAATACAAATCAGATATATTCTCTGAATAAGAATGAAAATGCTTCAGAGACAAAGTAACAATATTGTTATAATATACATTTATGATTCATGTTATGGTAACAAGGTACTATTAAAGTTTATTCCATATTACTACTCATTATATATAGCTTTTCTGATTATGCATTATGCTTTGTGTTAATATTCTTGAAGCTTAGAAGATAACCAACTGTCTCTGTCAGGTACTGAAAAAAATTACCATGTCTGTTATGTAATACCAGTGGTCCTTGTGGAGCCCATGTTGTGGCTGGAAAGGATCACTTGACCAGCTTATTTACTCGTAAAAAATATAGCAAATCAATATTGTAACATAGTGTAAAACTGCAGTGCAAAAGGAGTATAATTTAATAAGTCTTTGCTTGACTTGGTATGCCAAAGATCTCCAATTGTCTGCTAGGGCATTAAGGGTTAATGTCCTCCAGAAGCTAAATCAGGATGGAGTTGTAGTTAAGAGGAAGCTAAGGCAGAGTATACTTGTAGTAAGAGAAATATTTAAAAATCTTTCAAATGGCAGGAAGCGTCTTTGTAGAAAGTAGTCATTTCCATATGTGCAAAAACAGAGTATTTTGTATAGGGCTAGAACTTTACCCTGAGATGGCAAGTACTGGTTTCTGTAGAAACATCTGAATGAGAGACTAGCTGGAGTGACTCTCTTGAAACATTGCTGACTGTGCTATATTTTGATACTGAAGGGCTTGATAGTAGAAGGACCTCTGTTTGCTGGTCAGTGAAATTGTGACTAGTATTTCTGCAGTGTATGCTTAAACCTACAATATACTAGTACTAGGCTGATGTATTTAAGGACTGTGTTTTCTTTTGGGATCTGTTAAATGAGCTGTATTTTTTTTTTGTTATGAATAAACTGTGGTGAGAAACTGAAATGAGCCAGTAATGTTCCTGTGACTTTTTGGTTGAGGCGACTCTCTATTCTTATGCTTACTTATATGTTGGGTGAAGAAACTTGCTTAATATCTAATTTGATAACACTCTGTGGTTGTTTAACTCACCAGTCTGGGGTGGACAGGCCTAAGGATGTCACTATATGATTGTTTCATGGTAGCCATTTGAATGTCTGGACCAGCTAGAGCGAGCCCCAGGATACAGAGACTGAATGGCCCAAAGAACAGATATATATATATTAAATCAGTGATGCCATTTCTTGAAATATTCCTTTTTCTCCAAGGTACGGCAATCTCAGAGTCAGTACATGTGAGTCTGGGGGGTGTGCGGGTTTTCCACCCATATGAGAGGTGCAGGTGAGCCCCCCCCCCCACAAAAGAAGTTTAAAGGAAAAGAGTGATTTTCAAAATGTTCTCTTCTCCTGTGTTTTTAGTCTTTTTTTGGCTTGCCAGCACTTGGAATTTCAAAGCTGAATTCCCAATGTATTGTAGGGGAACAGTATATATAGATCAATATAGATATATATAGTTATAACTATATATAGCTATATGCACGCAGGTAAATGGATACCCCAAAACATAATCACTTGCCCTCTGACAGACATAATGGAATACATCACATTTTGTCAGACACAGACCTACAAGACTACAGAAAATATTTCAAGCTGCAGTACGTATAAAGATTAATGTCACTGCAAACCACATACATACATGTACAGGTAAATTATGTTTGCAAACTGGGGAAAGGTAAGATTTAGCAATTCTACAATAAGTTATCAGTATTCACTGCTAACCTCTCATCCAGTCCCTATCACTGCTTGTCCTTGAAGTGCATGGAACTACCCTGAATTAAAAGAAGCATACAGCATTATATCTCAGTTAGATAAATGCTCATTCTTAAAAAAAATCTTATTCATGCATAATCCCCCAAGAAAGTCTTTCATTTCACAAATTCCTTCCCTTCACCATTAAATCATACAATACAACATTCCTTTTCCAGCTAGACTTACAGAAAACCTTCAGAAGTTTGAAACTCATAATCAACTATAGCTAAAAATCTCCTGCTGTGTCAGTGCACATTATCACCTGGATAATTTCATCTCTATTGCTACCTCACCCTCTCTCTTTATACCTTACTTCTGTTTTGGGCTACTCCTCATTCACTTATACATATGAAGCTGCCTGACTGACAGCAGCTTCCAGTGTGATAATCATATTTAGGCCAAGGGCTAATTTTTCTGCACAGCCCTCTCACCATTACTATCAATGTGTTGTAGATTTGCAGATCTCCACTCCAAATTGTATAATACACTCATCTTCATCCAGTCTTGTACTGCTTAATTGTATAACTGCTCTCCAGGTTTTACCCGTCCTCTCTAGAAACCACTGCAATTTATTTAATTTCCATGAAGTAGTTGTTTTTTGCCATTGCCCCCGTTGGTTTCATTACTGTCTACAACACAGCCTTTATCTGAACTTTTTCCTCTCTACCTTATTCAACTTCACCAGTCTTCCTTATTCATATGGATCATGAGTGATGGTTCACACATTCATAAATATTTAAAGGTCATAGAGTCCCATGACCATTCTCACCATGATAGTAACCTTGCTCAGGCAGCACCTCTTTTCTCCATGATGGCCATACTGGTCAGTCCTGGAGTACATTTGTAGATAGCCATCTAGTTTATGTTTAAAAGAGGATTGTGAGTCACCTTCAGAGCTTGGCATAATGGTTAAGGTCTTCACCTCCCATGTGCAAGGTGAAGGTTTGATCCTAACCTCCGGCCAATGGCTGTTTGGAGTTTACATGTTTGCTCTGTGTCTCCTCCAACCTCTGAAAAACATGCTAAGTGTTTCCATCTCAAAGCCACCAATGAACAGAGCTGTGGGCAACAGCACAGACTCTACATGGTGTCCTATACAGAGAAGAGTTGTACAGAGCAAATCCTTTGGACATCTACTGTGTTGTGCAGTATCCTCAAGATAAGAGAACACAGATAACAGACTGTGCCCCATGGTATATGTATATGTACATGTATATATGGTTCTGGATGATTTGGTCATTTTGACATGGTATATGTATATGTACATGTATATATGGTTCTGGATGATTTGGTCATTTTGACTAATGTTGCCAAATGGCCATGGTTATTTGCTGGTGGGTTAATGACCTGGCCTACTCTGACCTATGGCAAGGACCCATTCTAATTGTGGGAGGGGTGTAAGTGCCCCTGTTGGCCAGTATGTGCCCACCATCAAGCCCAGTAGCCCTGTGTCAATACGTTACTGGCCAGTGTCATGTTGCCCAGACTGGGTGACCTGGGATAGCTCTGTTGAGTAAAAGCTGTACATAAAACCAATCAACATGCCAAATATGAACAAAGAATTGCTATATTCAATGCATTTTCACTGACAGGATAGAAGTGGATGACATGATGGTACAGAGGACATCCTATGTATCCAAGAGACAAGATAAAAGGCCAATGCAGCAAAGTCACTTGGCTTGGCATCCAGAGTCCACTAATCAGGAGGACAGGATTGAAATGGTGTGGGAATTTTGGTGGGAAAATAGCTTCAGAAGGCAGTGAGGGATGTCATTCAAATTAGTAACAGACTCAGCAATCAGACTTCAAGATAATGATAGGACAGTATTCATGATCTCAGCCTGTGCCCTACTGCAGGCCTGTGATAACGAGGAGAAGAGTACATTTAGACAACAGTTGCAGAACACACTAGATAAAGCAGGACAACATGAACTGGTGTTGATAATGGGATACTGGAATGCATATATCAGGACAGACAGAACAGGATATGAAAACTGCCTAGGTCTACATGGGTGGGGCAAACATATAAAGCAGGAGTGGCCATTCTAGATTTCTGTCTAGCAAGTGGCTTGATTGTAGCCAACACACTGTCCAGAAAGACAAGTAGTGACAAGATCACATACAAGGGTGGTCAACATGTAACTTAGTTAGACTTCCTCCTAGTAAGGAAAGGGCAAAGGTGTAGAATCAGAGATTGCAAAGTCATCCCTAGTGAAACAGTCAGCCCACAGCATAAACCACTGGTTGCAGTAATCTGCAACAAGCAGTGGTCAGGGAAAGCTCTAAGGTCAACAGAGACCAGATTGAAGACCTGGAAGTTGACTAGAGAGAAAGTAAAACATTTCAAGGAATTACTGCAGGCTCTAACACCACAAGAAGAGGAGGAAATAGGTGGAGTTGAAAAATGGGAGTGCCTCAAAACAGCATGTGTAAAGAGTACAGAACAGATATGTGGCTGAGCAACATATGGAAATAAGGTACCCAAGGAAAGCTAGTGGTGGAATGCAGAAGTCAGGAAGTCATCAAAAGAAATAAGGCATGCAGGAAAAAGTGGGAGATAGAAAGGATGGACCAGCCTAGGAAAGAATACGGGTTGGTTAACAATGAGGCTAAGAAAGGAGTTGCAATAGCAAAGAACAGGGAATCAGACACACTCTACCAACTTCTGGAAAGTGACTCAGCAGGTGGCATGAACAAACTATATTAAGTTGCAAGAGAAATACAGAAAGATAAAGAAGATAGTCAGACACTCGTCATAAGAGAAGCCAGAGGCAACCTGCTCAACAGTCCACAGGACATCAAAGGCAAATAGGAGCAGCACCCTAAAAGAAGTAAGAACAGTACTAAAGAAAATTAAGTCAGGAAAAGTAGCAAGCTCAGATGAGGTCACAGCAGATGTGATAAAGATTTTGGGTGAGATAGGAGAGGAATGGGATCTGAGAGTACTCATAGCAGTGTGGAGAGAAAGGCTCACAGATTACTGGAGAATGAGCATACTAGTCCCACTGTTCAAGAACAAAGGGGACATTCACAAGTGTGGACAATACAAAGGTATCAAACTCCTGTCACATTGCATGAAAGTTCTTGAGTGGGTAATTGATAAACATATATGCAGGTAGTAGAAAGTAAGATGGGTGATGAGCAGTTGGATTCAGATTGTAATGCAGCAGAACTGACCCAATGTTTGCAGTGAAACAGATAGCTGAAAAGAACCTAGAGATGAGGAAAGAGTCCAAGTGGGCATTTCTAGACTTGGAGAACACACGTGACACAGTCCCAAAAAGCTGATCTGGACAGTCCTGTGGTGGCTTGCAGTCCTAGAAACATTGATAGAATTCATGCAAGAGTATGTACAAAGATCCAATGACTCAAGTACAAACAGTGCTCGGTCTCACAGAGGGGTGCCCAGTGGGAATGGCTGTGCATCTGGGATTAGCTCTGAGCTCACTGCTGTTCATACTGGTGATGAATTACATTAGCAAACAGGCTGAAGGGGACAGACCAACACAGTTGCTGTATGCAGACAATATGACATTACAGGCAGACTGCAAAACTGAAGGCACATGGGGTGAAACTAAGTACAGAAAAAACAGTGGTAATGGCAGAAAACCCAGGAAATCTGAAGAAGCTAAGAAATGAAATAGAAGAGAAGATAGTAGAACAGGTTAACAGCTTCATGTTTCTTGGACAGGTGGTTGAGAAGAAGAGAAGTCTGAATAAAGAGGTCAAAGCTAGAATTAGAGGGGCTGCAGCCAACTGGCATTGAATGTCGGGTGTAGTGTATGACAGAAAAATGCCAAAGAAGCTGAAAAGTAAAGTGTAGAAAAGGCAGAGCAGATGAGGAAGCTAGAGGTGATGGAAATGAAGTGCCTGAGATAAGTAGTAGAATGCACATGGTGGGACAAATGAAGAAATGTGGACATAACAGCAGAAGCCAAAATAACTCCAATTGCAGAAAAGATCAAAGAGACCTGATTAAGATAGTTTGGGCACATGTGCAGAAAAGCAGAAGACAATGTGGTGACGAAGATTTGGGACAGACAGGAAGAAACTAAGAGGAAATGAGGGCATCCAGCAAAGAGGTGAATGGTTTGTGCAAGAGAAGATTTTTGACAATCAGACATGAGTGTTGAAGAAAGCAGGTGTGTGACAATGAAAAGAGAGAGATGGTGATAGTAAAGATGACATCCTGACCCCATGTAGAAAATGGGAAAAAGGGAGTTGATGATGTGACGCCCCCACTCTGGGCCTGTATTTAAGGAGCCTGAATCCTCACCACTGTCACTGGAGAGGGACATTTACTTGGAATACAAATGGATAGACTTAGTATCTCCAAATGAAGACCTCTCTGCATCAAGCACAATTTCCCTTAAGAGCACACAGGGAACATAGTCAGCCTGGGCTCTGGATTTCTTTATATCTGTCTCCCTCAAGGTCTCCAGTAAGGTTCCCCACTGGCACAGCTACAGGATTAAGTCCTCAGCTGAATGTTCAAGCCAAGTCCTCCAGCCCCTTCTCTGTGAAACCAGTGCTTCTTGACCCTGTTCAAGTAGTTCACACACACACACACACACACACACACACACACACACACACACACACACACACACACACACACACACACACACCTAGGAAAGGCTGGTACAGATTTCCCCACTTTACCCCCTTCTGCCCAGACTATAACGTGGATATCACTGCCACCAGACACTACAAAGCCAGCTACCTAAGGCTCTTGCAAGGGTACCCAATTATACTGACTGAAATTAATATTAATACAAGTGGTAATCTTGACCAAACAGCTAGACTTTCAGGAGTGACCACAGTGTCACCAATAGATATATGTACTCTCAAAGTTTAAAATATTGTCTAAAGGACCAGACACAATGAAACGTTTACAATATATTTAATAATAAATAGTAACATAACATGAACATACTAAATATCCATTTACAATAAACACCAGAGTTTCATTCATTGGAAATATTAAAAATAACACAGGTGGATAGGTTCACACAGTTACAGAAAAACAATACTTAACTAATTTCACTATATTTTCCCGACTGATCTAAAAAATTGTTATTCTCTGGTTACTTACTAGACCAAGGCACGTTGAAGTGGTTGAGAGATCCTTCTATGTCAAGTTCCAAGGAACAGACTGCCCTGAGACTTCTGTCTCTCATAATATTTAAACATTATTTCTGTACAGAATGACATCACATACATCTAATCATCTGACTTCTGGTTCCCAAACAACCCCCCACCTATTGCTAGAAACTGCCAGGATGTAGCACCTACATGTCAATAATACACACACAAGAGCATTGCTCAGATCTGGTGCAGCTTCTGGAAGTCATAAAACAATTACAAATGTCTACTCTTACTACAGAGACTAGCAAACCATGCTCCTTACAGACATTGCATCTCTGGCTTCATTTGAAACTGTGTGATAACATCTTTATGGCCTAGGCCCATTAATTAGATATCTTACTATTTTCCAAAGTTAGTTGGAGCTGAGCTTAATGTCTTGTCTGCCAGTATCCTCTGTTAACATATATATATATATATATATATATATATATATATATATATATATATATATATATATATATATATATATATTTATACTTGATTCAGTTGCAATACAGTCAGGACCCACTGTTGGTACATTTTTCAAGCAAGCAAGTTTACAAATCTATTTTCAACACAAGCATCTGTACAAATCAGTTTGATATTCAAATAACATATAATTCATTACTAAATTACAGATAGTTGTGCTGGCATATGTTACACATCCACTGCCCTACTTCTGCTGGCATAGCTGGCAATACCTCACATCTTCACAGATGATGATGATGAGTGAGTCGCACTGCTTAACAAGCAAGGGAAATTTATTCCACAGGTCAGGGAGGTGTTGGGTTACAAACCTATACCTACATTATGTAATGTTTGTCTGATGGTGAATCCATAGGTCCCTGGTTCTACTATTGTTGGAAATACTGTTCTTGTGAAAAAACAGGAATTCCAGAACAGTTGAGTCTTTAAAGGCATATTAATCAAGACATAGATCTCCACTTAAAAGTCTGTAGGACAGTGAATAAAGGAAGAAAGCACTGGGACAGCTGCTTGCGCCCCAGGACCTTTATTCACAGCACAGAACATACCAGTACTTCATCATTGCTTGTAAGATACTCTAATAAGACTGACTTTCTGAATAAAACAAATAAGAATTGATCTCAGACAACTGTGGCAACATAATATCTGATTTACAATGTATAGTCCAATTAAGGTGTGCCATAATGTTACAACTACCTTCCGGCTGTCCTCTAACCCCAAAATGAATCAGCCTGAATGTAACAGTGATTTAGGTATAGGTAATATGCACATTTTTTGTTTGATAATTTGTATGTTCAAGGCAAATCCTTTAGGTAAGACCTTTTGAACAATATACTAAGCAACAAGGACTAAAACGTAAAAGCACTCTTTTCCATCTAAGATAGGGGAATGTGGTAACATTCATCTCCATGGTTTAAGGTAGTTATCCAGGTTCAGTCAAACAAAAACATGGTAGAAAATAAAGTTACTTATCTTGATATTTAGACTTTTAAATATCTCAAGTAAGGAAAGATCTGAACTAGTTTTCATGTCCATACAAAGTTTTTCTAAACAAACAATGTATTAGAGGATTATGATCAAGAAGAAAAATCATCAACAGAATGTCTCACTGGTTGTAAACATTAATTCATTCTGCGGTTCAAGCTTCATCTTGTTCTTGCCCAAGGTGGGGTGTGGTGCTTCTTTTTTCAACTATCATACTCAGGGACAAGCACACAGCACAGACATTGATTCACACCAGTTTCTGGATCACCATTCCACTTAATGACAACTCATTGGGATGTGGGAAAAACAGGAGTACATAGTACAAAATACAGACAGAATATGAGGCAGTTCTTAATAAAAAAATAAGATACAGAGATCCCTCAAATAGTGACAGTTATAGATGTTCCAGTTGGGAAAAAGCAGAAAATCAGTGGTTTTGAGGCACTAATCCTAACTTTTATACAACTGAGCCATCTTGAATTAAAAAAGAATTAACAACAAGTACTACCTTCCAAAAATAGGTGTGGCCAGGGTTCCCCTTGTGGGGCCAGTGTGGCCAATTTGGTAATGGCGTTTTGGGTTGAGGGAGTACGTTATGTCTAATTCACACATCCAAGAGAACATTCAGTTGTACACACGTTTCTTGGACAACATATTTATTTTGGTTAAGGGAGACATACAAGTTGCACAAGAGATGGTTGAATTTTTTAACTCTACATCAGAATTCCTCAAATTTACATCATGTTTTGCACAAGACAGAATAGCATACTTGGATGTAGATTTAATTAAAGACATGAGCAATGCATGCTTTATAGCAAAAATATTCTGTAAGGATGCGTACTCTCTTTCTTGCAGTATTCTAGCTGTCACTCCTTTACACAAAATAAATCTGTAATAAAGGGCCAACTAGTTAGAGCTCTGAGGACGGTCACTAAAGACCACGATTTCAGGAAGAATGTGGCTTTATGAGAGATTTATTCTTGAAAAGAGGCTACCCCGTCACCCTAATTCAGAACTTAATTGAAGAAGTCCAGTCCAAAAGGGAAAGGGGAATTTACTTGCCCATCTTGAACCAACACAGTGGACACATTACGGAACTACCAGTCGTTAGACAAACTATTAGCTCCTATAGCTTTATTATTACATACAGCCTAGATGCTAAAAGTGTGGTTTCCATAATCCAAAAGAACTGGGATATATTAATGAATGATGGTGTATTCAGAAACAAATTCCAGGAAAAACCTGGGATTGTTTTTAAATGGGGAAACAACTTGAAAAAAATACTGGAAAGGAAACCAAATAGGCAGGTAAACAAAACGGGTATGTTTAAATGCAACATGTGTAGATATTGTAAATACATGGATACCGTATTTGAGATTAGGGGCAAGATATACAAAATAAGGGACAAATTTGATTGTCAAAGCAAGCAGGTAGTATTCCTAGCAAAGTGCACATGCTGCCCAGTATTCTATATGGGAAAAACCGACAGGAAACTCCGCGAACGAGTATATGAACATGTGTATGCCATGGGGAGACACAAAGCGGAGAACGCACTTGCAAAACACATCATGGAGTACCCACAACACCAGTTTACATTCCAGGCAATAAATCAAGTTAGGAATGAGGGGAGAGGGGGGCTTGATTCATTGATTTTAGAGAAAAATAAACTTATGTGGCAATTGAGACTGGATGCTTGCCATTACCCAGGGATAAATGAATTAAGTTCCATTATGTGTATTTTAAAATTAAGAAGCTTAAGCCGGTAGAAAATATTTTTTATTTTTTTATACTGCTTGGATACATATAAACACATGCTTTAAAACATATTTTGTACAGATGTATATAAATATACGTTTTATAATATAACACTTTTAAAGAAAATTGTTTTTGTAAACATTTTTTTAGAAATGTTTTTATTTATTTATCAGGTATGCTTATGCATGCAACTAATGTTTTTTGATGTTCACAATATAGTAAAACTTTTTGTTTTACTTGAAGGGAGGTGGAGTTTGCTTTCTAAGCAAAAAATGGATAGCCACTCATATTATTGTTTTTAAACATGTAATAGGAAGGAGGGGAATTTAAACCCCAGTGTTTTAAAATGTTTTTATCTGAAGAAGTTGTTTTTTGTAAACAACAAAAAGCATTGTTAAAAGTTTAATAAAATTGTTTCCTGCATCTGTGTGAAAAGAGGTCGTGTTTTGGGCAATTTGACTTGCACTGCTTTGGCATTTTTGGAGTATTCATTTATTTGCAGCTTGATTACAGAGTAGGTGAACTGGTCGAGTGACCCTTTCCAGTCATGACCCAGCTACTGAACAAAGATACAAAGTAAAAGTACATACAGTAACACAAAGCAAAAATGCAGGTCAAATCTATGACAAAAAAACATTAAAAATATTTACAAAATAGCAAAGTTCACATTTAAACTATAATGTACACAGTAAACTAAAGATCAAAGTATGCCCGTATTTAAAATGACAGCATATCTATATCTATACACACACACACACACACACACATATATATATATATATATATATATATATATATATATATATATATATATATATATACACACACACACTATACTACATACACACACACACACACACACACACATATATATATATATATATATATATATATATATATATATATATATATATATGAAAGATGTATAAAGTTTACAGTGCAGTAAAGTCCCATATGACAGAGCCATAGCTGGCTTTTCTAATACCTGTTGCCATTTCCTTATGTGAAACCCCTCAACTCTTAGCTAAAGAGCAAAAAAATGTCCATTTTCTGATCTGGTGCTTCTCAGCTAAGGAGCAAGTCTATTCTGCTTCTACATTCCTCAGCTTCTCTAAGCTAAGGAGGCAAATAATATAATCATAAAATAAAAATAAAAAGGTCCTCTATTTCTAGGCCAAAAATTTAGTAAACTGTTTGCTACAACTTATAGCACAAAAAGACTACTAACGCTCTATGGCCCTGACAGCAAATTCAGTATCAGCATTCATTTCTGTATCTTTTGATCATCCCCCCCAACATCTTGTGCACAGGACAGCAACCCTCTTTACTCCACCCTAGCCATACCTGTGCTGTATGGTAGTATCCAAAATGTTTTAGCTATTATAACGAAAGCAGGTGCACTTAAATTACTTTTAAGAAGTACTCAACTTTTCTTTCAAATATTTAACTCTATAAGACTAGTGAAGTAAAAAAAAAAAAATATATATATATATATATATATATATATATATATATATGTGTGTGTGTGTGTGTGTGTGTGTGTGTGTGTGTGTGTGTCTATACATATATATATATATATATATATATATATATATATATATATATATATATATATATATATATATATATATATATAGATATATATATACACACACACACTGTATATAGACAGATATATACACTCAAGTAAAGCTAGTCAATCTGCCGTATTATTTTTGATGCTCATCTGGAACATGTTAACTACATTTGGGGTTTTTCAATATACATTACCTATATAACCAATCACAGCTCAGTGGATTCTTATCACTGCTTATCTATCATGTCTGATATGCAACTTTTATCAACTGTGGGTAGACACTGAGGAGCTTTGATCTCTGTCCATTTAGAATTTGCATGTTCTCCCTTTGTATCCAAGTACTCAAGTTTCCTCTTACCTTCCAAAAACTGGCTGTTTTAAATGCATTTATATATTGTGTTTACATATGCCTTGTGGCCTGGGACAAATCTGTAATGTATCAGTGACCAGTTCACTTAACTACTTAGGAAAAAACAAACTAAAAATAATCAAACAAAATAAATGAGTATAAATACTTTTTTAATACATGCAATGTTTCTCCACTTAAGAGAATAAAAATATTGAATGGTTAGTACTTCGGCATTTAATCAGTATTGGAATTCATACCATCTAAGTCCCTTTTCAGCTGTTGTATGTTACTGCTCAGTTGAATCACTTATCCAGATTCTTCAAAAGACTTGAAATTAACATGCATCATAGTTTCTCTCTATGTCTGCGATGTATATTTCTAGCAGCATTTACTACTGTGGCCTAGATACCATTACTGGCAGACATCTATGCAGGCCATTCAGAAATGCATCCTTCAGTCCTCTAGTATTCAGAGTAGAGACTTAAGATATTCAGATGTCTCCCCAGGTAGTAAAATTGATACAGTGAAATTAAGGATAATCACTACAGCTGCAGCAAAGCGCATATAGCAAAAATGTAAACAAGAGGCAATAATAACAAATATGTATTATCAGAGATCTGATAAAACCCAATATTTCAGAAATAAAAAAATTAACTTTATTATATGCAACAGGTTAGCACACAGCTTAAATAATGCCAATGGTTTTACCAATAAGGATAGATAGCTGAAAATGTGATTTTAATAGTTATGCTTTTTTTCCTTAGGCAGTAAATGCGAATGAAGCAAATGATGACAAAAAGCTAACAATCTCTGCAACATCATCTGAAGTTGTTGATCGTACTGTCTTGGGAGCTACCATAAATGCTTTATGTGGTAATGATCGCATCTATTGGGCTAAACAAGGAAACGGTTTGTATCATATTTATATGATCATCTCAAATAGGATATCTGTAAATAAGCTACGTAGTACAATATATAAACTGAATTTTTATGTAGTACAGTGATGTCTATTCTCAAAGTAAACTGGAAGGATTTTGGTCAGTAACACTTGCATTCTACTGTGGTTATCATCAAATAGTACCAATAAGGGACATGTATATGAAATAGCTGAGATTAGGAGACCTTTATCAAGTATTCATCATACAATGGCTGTTACAGACATAGATCTGAATATCCTACATTAAGCACCAATGCCAGATTCCTTTGAGAGTTTTGTTACTGTAACTTGAGAAGGAAAAGAAATCAGATCCATACATGCAAGCATGTAAATACATCCACACATTCTTTGGAAACATCTTTTGGTAAAATTAATGTGTGAATAATTGGCCATTGCATTTTATTTATTTCCACTTTGTGTTTGTTAAATGTGATAGTAGGCTGACACAAGGAAAACCAATTTCAGACATGAGCCAAACCAAAAGTATCTCAACAACAATTATAGAAGCAGGTTTGTAATAGAGATACACAACATATACTAAGAATTCTTAATAAGGTAAAACTCAGAGAAGAAATAGGTACAATAAAAGAAGAAAAACATGCAGTAATTTAATGCATTTATATAGATTTATTGAACAGTTCTATAAACTCAGTTCTGTCGATGTATAAGAACAATATACAGTTTGTCTCTTAAAGCACCAAAAACGTTGCTTGATTAATTACCTCACCTAAGTATAAACAGTCAGAAATGAAGGAATAAACTCAGAATTAGATAAAGGCAATACATAAACAAAGAATAAATAGGGAGAAAAAGTACAGAGTAGTTTTATCAATTCAGTCATATAACCTGCATTATCTGAAATGAAAACAACATAGTATATTATCCAGAAAAATGAAATACATGACATTATGTATATTCCGCATGATATAAACCGTCTTTGCAGTTTGGTTAAGATAGACAGACTGATTAAAGCACTGAATATGTTGAAGTATTCCTACAGATTACACAACTCAACATAACATCTCAAATTATGCAGATGGAATATCACCTTTAGTAGATTCATCCTCTAAATCCCGTCATGGCAGAAATCAAGCCATTTTCTCCATACATCCCCTATCTAACAACCATCTTTCATTCCACGCATTTTCTAAACTGGATGTCTTGGTGGATATTGTGGAAATAAAAAGCTGATCATGGAAGACTGCATGATCTTATCCTAAGCAATAATCCCTAGATGATTCCGCTGAATCAACAGACATTCCCAGTCGTGATGAAGGATATTCCCTGTATGTCCTGGTTCTCCCTTAGAACCAGTGGACTGTACCTGGAACACCTCCCATATATGGTGAGCAAGTGACATTCACACAAGATGCCCACATCACTTCAGCTCTTAGTAAGAATTAACAGTGGCTGCAGTCTGATATCTTCAAAGATATCTGAGTTACCCACTGTGTAACAGAGTAAATCCACCTAGCCAGTTAAAAAACTTAATTTCTGACATTTGTAGCCATTATTTTATCTTCTTTGTCACTACCCAATGCTTAGGCCAATATGTGTGGGTGTGGAGATATGGATTGATAACCTGAAAGTTTTACGACTAAACTTTTGTTTTGCCATCATGTTAGTTTACAGTGGCTGCAGTAGTGTTATTACTGCACCCATTAGCTTGTCAGTTTCCCAACCCCCTTTAACTTCACTCATGATGTGTCTCCTTGACCTTACACTGCTCTTTCCCCATCACCCACAGATGACAGCACACTCTTTTCTGTGAGCTAATCCACTAAGTTCATTAGATGTACCTTTGTCAAACCAAATATATACACTGCAGTATCAATTATCCCAGGATTAGCAAAGGTAGACAGTAATTTAGTTTGGGAAATGCTGTTATCTACGAGAGAGAGCGAGAATGAGAGAGTGAGAGAGAGAGAGAGAGAGATTGTTTGTGGTAATGAATCAATACAGGAATTTCTATAAAGCTGACTGAAAAAAATTAAAAAAACATTCTAGTGAACAGTCTAGAAGGCATAATTAGAAAGGTTAGTATGGCATTAAACGAAAACCTTTTTATGGCTATACTGTCTATTGTTGAAAAACAGGTCTCAACTAGCTCTGCTACTAGGTTCAGCCTACCCTCCTCTTCTCAGTAATCTACCCCTTTCTTAAGTACAACTAACCTTCTACTTCTAGATACTACTTCTTACATCTTCTTGAATTTTATTAATGTAAATACTATTTGTACTAAGAATGTGTACATAATCAGCTGCCTTCTCTTCTATACACTATGCATTAAAACTGCATTTGAATGATACTACTTATACCTGCATATTCACATATATATATTTATACATATAATCAGCTGCCTTCTCTTCTATATACTATGTATTAAAACTGCATTTGAATGATACTACTTATACTTGCATATTTTGCTATATGTTATCAACTTCTAACCTCTTGGATTAGTCTCACTAATGTAACAGCATTGTACCTTGTTTACATCAATTATGTATATATGATTTTGTTATTTTGTTATTGTTCTCATTGGAGCTTATCTTCCCGGGCCTCTACTGAAAATGGACATGTATCCAGTTAGACTAGCCCAGTCAACAAATGTAAAATAAAATAAAATAAAATTTTGTCTGATGAACAAAAAGGAAAAGAAACCCTTTGGGTGGGATTAGGAAAATTATTAAATCTACAAACCAAAAGAAACATGCATGGGAAACACCATAGGTTCACAGGTAGGTACTAGGCTATCGGCCCGAGGGCCCACGTAAGCCTAGCCAACAAGGTTCCCTGGCTTACGCCACCCAAGAAAGTTATTTTCCTGTGCCACTGTCGAGCAGAGACACAGGAGTGATCTCTGGGGTGTATTTACTATTTCCCATCCACTCATCAAGATTTTTCTTGAAGAGTGCTAATGAAGAACTTTGCTTGACATAGATGGGTAGCTTGTTCTAGAGTATGGGAAGTCTCTGGGACAGGAATCTATCCCTCTAGTATGTCCTGTTTATTGTGTGACAAGGTTTATGTCCCTAGACTGTGTAGCTCGGAGGGATTGGGATTTCTTTAGGTGTAGCATGTCCAACAGCTCTGGGTTTGACATAGCTTTATATGTTAGGCAGGGATCACCTTGAAGTAGGTGATATGCCACTGAGTAAAGCTGGAGTTTTTTGAGATGGTCAGTGTAGGGCATCTGTTTGAGGCCAGTAGTCCTCTTTGTGAGGTACTTCTGTGGCCTTTCCAGCTGCTGCAGATGTCTTGTGAGGTACATTCCAAAAGGGACGTTGTACTCTATAATGGTTCCAATGAATGTCAAGTAGAGGGGAACAATGAACTCGTTTTTCCTGGATGAGAACCCTTTTATGATGGTGTGCCACGTAGCAGGACTTCTTGACTACTGTGGCGATGTGACTATCAAAGGCCAGACTACTGTCCACCTGGGTCCCAAGGTCTCTTATCACACATTCGGTGTTAAGTAGACTGCTGTCTGTGTAGTAGTTCATGGGTACAGAGTTTTTACCAAAGGGGATGACAATGCACTTTTTAGCATTGAGCTTGAGGCCATGGCTCTGACACCAGGCATCTGTCTCAGCGAGACCCTTCTGTAGGATTTCCACATCATTTGGGGACTCAGCTATGGTTCCTAGTTTGCAGTCATCTGTGAACTTCATTAGCCAGAGGCCTTCTGTGTTAGCCTGTACTTCAGAGAAGTAGATACCAAACAAGTGAGGTCCCAGGACTGAACCCTGTGGTACTCCACTTGTCACTGGTTTGAGGTCAGATTTGGAGTGTGCAACTTTTACAGTGTGGATTCTGTCAGTGAGCCATTTGGCAACCCATCTTGTGATGTAGGGATTTATACCTAGTTTAGTGAGTTTAGCTATAATTCCAGAATGGGGGATGGTGTTGAAAGCCTTGGCGAGGTCAAGCTAGGCTGTGTGAACCACCTTACCCTCATCTATGGCTTTGGTGACTGTCTCAAAGAAGTCAGTCAGGTTCAGGAGGCATGATCTGCCTTTCACCTACCCAAACTGGGTGGGTTCCAGAGTTTGGAGGTTACCGATGTATCTGTTTATGAGTCCCATGATGATATGTTCCATGGCCTTGCAGACCAGGCTCATCAGGCTAATAAGGCGATAGTTCCTGGAATCAGTGGTGGCTCCCCCTTTGTGGAGTGGGATAACTGTTGCTGTACGCAATTCAGTGGGCACAAAGCCTAATGTGAGGCTATGATTGAACATGGTGCTTAGGTGAGGAGCCAGTTAGTTCTGAAGTTCGTGTAAAATGCTGCCTGAGATGTTGTCCAATCCCATGGATGGTGTGTTTTTGGCTTTAGAGAGTGCAGCTTTTACCTGCGTAGTTGTGATTACAGGGACTCTGCATTTTTCCTGTTTAGATATGGGCCCTTTAGGGGGTAAGGGGGGGTAAAGTTAGCACTGAACTTATCTGCCAGGATGTTGGCAATATCAGTTGGTTCTGTATATTTAGTGCCATTGTGCTATAAGTCAGAGCAGATTTGAGTGTTGCCATTGAGATTCTTGACATAGCTATAGAATGCTTTGTGGTTCTCCTTAGAATCAGTGATGATTTTGTTTTTGTAGCTAGCTTTGGAGGATCTTATAAAGGATCTCAGCTTCCTACTGAGGCTGACTAGGGAGCTCCACCACTCAAGGGATATTACTCTCTTTTGCAACAATTTCTTCCTTCTGGAGAAGCAAAAAATAAGTGGTAATGGTAAGCTGTGCTTCCAAAAAACAGTCAAATATCATATAAAAAAACAAAGGAAGCAACAGGCCACGGCTGTAGAAAAATAAAAGCAATTTATTTCACACAAGACAAAGGTGAGCACTTTCGTGGACTAAGCCACATCATCAGACAATAAAAACAGAACAAAGCCCCCATTTTATACCATTTCAGAACAACTCAATTGATAGAATTCCCACCTTCATTTAAAGGCACATAACATAAAAATTACCACTTTCAAAAGATCCACTGTGTCACCTAAAAAAGCTTAAAGTCAAATTACATTTAAAAATTCATAGCATAGAGATGTACAAATAATAACATATAAATGTATGTGGGACTAAACATATGTAAATACAACTACTTAAGCAAATCCCTGCCTAACAAAATAGGTTTAATATTTATTTTATCATTCAGTCCCCCTCCTATACTAGCCCTAAGTCTCACAATCCATTCAAGTTCTTTGGTTTCAACTCTCAATTGCATATCTCCACCTCTGCCATTGTCTATAACCCTATCTATGACCGTAAAAACAAATCTATGTGTGTCTCCATGCCTCCCAACATGTCTTGCCAAAGCATTTGTTTCCACTAGCCTCCCTATATCATAACAATGCTGTCTCATTCTATCCCTGAGTCTCCTGGTGGTCATACCAACATAGAATGACATACAGGCCAGACAATGCTCCAAATAGACAATGTTGACACTATTACAGTTTGCTGAGAGTTTAAATTTAAACACTCTAGTCATATCTGGATGCTTGAATTCTCCATTGGTGTCTACATAGGCACAGAAATTGCATCCATTGCAAGACAGAGTACCACAGTCACTCACAGCACAAGCCTGTGCCACCCCCGGTTGTGGCCGAGGTCCACATAATATTCTCTTCAAATTCTTTTAATTTTAAAACTGTACTTCAGGGTTTCTTCCCCTAACCATTTAACCTCATCATCGGCACATAACATATTCCAGTTCCTGCGGTACATCTCCTGTAGTGCCTTAACATTACTGGAATAAGTAACTGAGATCCTCATACATTCAGCAGTATCCCTTACCATAGATAATGGCAGTGCGGCATCAGAAAAATAAGGTCTCCCCTCATTATTCCTACTCTCCAAAACTTCTGTTAAAATGCCTTGAAGCTCATTATCAGCATAGCCCCTCTGTAAGAACCATCGAGCTCACCCTCAAACTTAGCTTAGTTCACTGTTAATCTAGATGTTCTGAGTCCTTGCCCCCTGACAATATTCTTGAAAATATGCTGGGGGTGCATACTTGTTCTATGTAGGTAATTGCTCCTATAGAAATCCTTCCTATGTATCTCAGTCTCAAAACAGCCATCAGACCTCTGGTTCACCTTCACATCCAGGAAATCAACCCAGTCAAATGAACTCTTCATCGTAAACCTCAAAAAAGGGGTACTTCCATTCAGATGTAAAAGGAAGGGTGCAAAAGTAGATTCATCTCCCTCACATAAAAGGAAAACGTCATCTACAAACCTTCTGCAAAACTTCAGTTGCTTGCCATACTCTCCCATAAGATGTGACCTCTCCCAGAAGGCCATGACAATGTTGGCGTAGCCATTGGCACAAGAAGTGCCCATGGCTACGCCATCTAACTGTTTATACAATACACTGTCAGACATGAACAGATTGTTCTCAAGAATGAGCTCCATGAGTAATGAAAGGAAATCAATGCATTGCCTATAATACATTCCATCCCCTAACAAATATTCTCTGAAATACTCAACTCCCACCTCATTGGGGATGATGGTAAATAAGGATTGTACATCCATAGTAACCAGCAAAAGCCTACCTGCATTCTCATATGTACTAGTAAATGAATGTAGGCCCCTCAGGAACTGTTTAGTGTCTAATAAAATAGTGCTGTTCCTTCTAAGTACAGATTTCAGATGCCATTTAACATAAATAGATAAAGTTTCCGTGAACCAACCCCTCCCCAACACAATGGGTCTCATAGGTGGCTGCAGTGGATTTTTATGAACTTTAGGGAGACCCTGTACTATTGGAATCACTGGGTTCTTCACAATGAAATAGTAAACAAATCCAAGTCAATGATATGGCATTGCAAGCATTCATACAGAGCATTATATATATTGAAGCATTACATCTCTGAACTTGCTGAAAATCAACCTTAGAGTAAAATTTAGTATCATCCAGCATGTTAAACATAGAATCCCTATAAAAAGAATAGTCCATTATTACCAGTGACCCTCCTTTGTCCACTGGTCTCATGAAAATTGAGGCATTATTACGTAAACAATCCAAAGCTGCCCTTTCTTTTTATTGAGATTATTAAAACATTTACCAGTGGAATAAATTGCTTTTATTTTTCTACAGCCGTGGCCTGTTGCTTCTTTTGTTTTTTTTTTATATAATTTCTTCCTTCTGTTGTACAGTTTGTTTATGGTGGTGGACCACCATATTGGCTTCCTTTTTTTGAAGGATAGCGTCTTGGTTCTGTTTGGGATAGCACGATCCCTGCACTTGTGTAAGTGTTTATAGAGTGCATTTGTGTAGAATTCAGCAGTTGTAACTGTATTGTCCATCTGCATGGGTGTCATGAAGTTTACCACTTCTGTCTTAAGAAGCATGAAGTTGGCTTTGGAAAAATGTTTTACTATGGTTTCCTTAATGGAGGGTGTGGGCGGGATGTAGATATCAAGGGTGATTAGCTTATGGTCAGATTGGACCAACGAGGAGTTGACTTTAGGTGTCGAACACCGGTAACTCAAGTTGGTAATGACTAGGTCTAGGATATTGTTGCCCCTGGTGGGGGTGTGGATAAGTTGATCCAGGGCATTGGAGTTTATGAATTCCAGAAAGCATTGTGTGAAGGAGTTGGTACATGAGTAGTTTTCCCAGTTAATGGTGGGGTAGTTGAAATTTCCCATTATTAGGGTGTTTGGTTGAATCCTAATATTTTCCAGTACATCAAGAAAAGAGGAGTGGGAATCTTGGGGCATGGTGGGGGATCTGTAGCAAGCTACAATTTGGACAGCAGTTTTGCCCAGAGTTAGTTGCACTTGGATAACCTCAGATGCATTATGCTGAGCAACTAGCCTGGAGGTGTGGATATCCTTAATGAATATGGACACACCCTGCCTTTGGTATTCCGGTCCAGGTTACATGGCCAAAAAGTGTGGTATGAGTTATAGCCTGGTAGTGCAGGGGTGCTGTCTGGAGCCTTGAACCAGGTCTCAGTCACTGCACAGATATCGATGTTCTCCATTTTAAGGAGTGCCTCGAGTGAGTGCATTTTGAGATTTAGACTTCTAGCATTGAGTAGCATTACCCTCAATTTTTGCTTGCCTGTTCCTGTTATGGTGGTGAATTTGTCATTTAAACCTTGCCTAAAAAAGGCACTATAGGGGTGGCAAGAGCCTTAGCCAGTATCCGGAATCCCAGGGGCGACAGGTGCAGGCCATCTCTGGCAAAGCATCGTGGTCTGTCGACCATGTCATCCCAAGCAGACAGATACTGGATCCCTAGAATGACACCAGAAGCTCAGCCAATTGTTGAAGTCAATCATTTTGTCCTTGTACTGCGGTAACATTCTGGGTGATGGCAGAATGCTACTCAGGGCTAGGGTCATACCTGCCTGGGCTATAAGATCAGAGAGCTCTTCCATGTTTCTTTTCATGTAGTTCAGGGAGGCACGTCTCAGGTCATTAACACCCACATGGACAATGACAGAGTCATATTTGTACTTGTTGTGGAGTGACCTGAGTGCGTGGTTTATGTGGCGGATCCTGGCACCCGACAGGCAGCTGACAGTAACATTGTCCTTGTTTAGCCTGGTGAGTGGGACATCAGTGTGCCTGACTATAGAATCACCTATGACTAGTGTGTTGGATACATTGTTTTGCCTTATTGGCTATGGTTGAATGGCACACTGAATCTGTGGGCTTAGTGTCATTTGGGTTGTGTTGGAGGCTGGAAGTTGCTTGCGTTTCTGCTTTGGAGGTCTCTGTTGCTTGGGCAGATTATTATTGAAAGCCTCTGTGAATGTTTTTGTGTTTCTATGTGTGGATTTTGGTGGTGTAGATTTAGTGAGACTATATGATACATGTGGTGTGGTGCAAGTGTTTACCTTCTCCTCTTGAATGTCAAGTTTGGTCTTGGTTGGAGAGAGCTTTACCTCCAGTTTGGCTAGATAACTGCATCTCTCACAGGTTGTAGTGTTGGGTGGTAGGAGGAAAAGGTTGCCTGTGTACATGAGGCAATTTCTACATTGCCCCAAGATGCCCAGATTCATCAGATAGACAGGAGAGAACACTGGGAGCTGGCCCTTGGACATGATTGAATAAAAAAAATATTTTCCTCTTGATAAGTGAGGAAAGTGAGTACAACAACTGTTTATCTCTATGCAAGTGAGAAAAGTAAGTGTTTTCCTCTAGGTAATGAGGAAGGTTTAGTGCTATAGTAATTAGTAGCTTATTTAGTGCTTACAACAAGTTCTGAGCAAGTGCTAAGCACGGATAAGCAAATTCAAGTGCTAAAACTAAGAATTTGTATATGCATGCACTAGACTAGTTACAGGAAAGAAACAAATGCAAATGCAGGCTTTCAAATCAGAAAATTGAGAGAGATGGAAAAAATTGCCCAGACGGCCAATAACTACAATTTCTGGGCCAGAACCACTTCTTATGTGGTAGACTGGTTACCTAGTGCTTACTACTCCCACTGACAAGCTAGAAGGCTTCCCTCCAACACAGAAAGGCTTGGGGGGGGGCTCAGAAACTTACATACAGCCCTGGATACAGTAAATCTATTACTGGACTACACTAGTTACAGGAAAGGTAGGAAGCAGGTTTACAGTTTTGTTTTTTTTTTTTTTTTTTTTTTACAGAAAAGTAGCTAAAACAGCAGTAAAAACAATTCAAATGCAGTGCAAGCTTGCACACTTGAGTATGTAGCAATATTAGACCAAACACAGTTTAAAAAAATGCAATTAAATTAAAAATGACTAAAAATAAGTGCAGAAGGAGTGTATTAGGTAGAATGTGGTAAAGAGATGGGACTGGAGGGAGTGTCCCAGATCAAATCTACAGTGGGGCTGGCAACTGCAAAAGCCACCAAATTTAAACAACAAACCAGAGATAGGGAGGATGGGTGGGACAAAACACTTTCAGCAAAGATCTGAAAAACTACACAGTGAATCAAAAATAACAGTGCACAGCTCTGAATAAAATTAGTCCAGCAACAATTTACAGTACACAATTCTGAATAACCAAAGAATATACAGAACTCTGTATATTTCCAGATAGTTTGAAAGGAGTTCAGTTATACACAGGTTCCAGCAATGATATGCAGGCTGTTAACTAACAGGGTGTATTACTATGCAAGTAATCCTTCAGATAGTCAGATGACACAAGCTGTAAAAAACAGTTATACCAACTTAAGACACAGCAGAAAATAGCTCCACAGTAGAAAACAGCACCAACATGACAGAAACAGATTTTTGAGTATATTGTAGAAAAAGATGTCCTGAATTATTAGACAAACAAAAAGGAAAATGAACCCCTGTGGTGAACTAGGAAAATTATTAATATCACAAATAAGAAAGAAGCATGAACCCCATATTCTCCACTGACACAATAAACAAACCAAATTGTCATGTTACTAAATATTTATTGCAAAACTACAAACATTAAAAAAAAGTATAGAATATCAACAAATTCAAGCAGTGTTAAATGGACCACATGCATTCATCCCATGGGGAACGGGCAGAGTTCACAGACTGCTCATCCATTAGAGTCACATTTATACAGCTCCTTCTCAGACCAGAACACAGGATAATGTTTAAGAGTTCATTCAACTCTGCTCAGTCCTGAAATATGTCTAGATAATGACGATAGACAGAGGCAGGAACCAACTTAATGATCATAAAACCACACACCAGGCTGCATACTATTCAGCCTGTTCTCCCCCATTTAGCCAATTCAAAATGCACACTACCAGCATTCTTGCTCTTATTGACTTCCTTGAGCATCTCCTTTGAAAACAAAGAAATATACCCATTAAATAAATCAAGACCTGTGCCACTTAGATGAATTTTATAGCTTCTAAACCAAACTTGATCTTTATCCACAAAATCCCATACCTCTACTATGAACAATAGCAATGAAGAAGCTGCTATTGCTACCTTGTGATCAATTATATTAATAGCAGATTCTACAGGTGAAGCCGTAAGAGCACTATGCTAAGAAAGCCTCCAACCAACCTAGGAATACTGACAGCCTAAGCCACTAAAGCCCCTGGAAATACCTATGTACCACTAACAAATTCATAACAATTAATGACAATAACTTTTGTTTTGCTACAGACTCTAAATTATTCCTCTCTAAATGTATCAAAATCACTTTAAAAATATGGTCTGCACCTCTGAAATCCCCTAATACAGATAACAATTGCCCCCACACTATTTCACGTTATTTTCCAAATTACATCCCATTCTTAAGTATCAAGGCCCAAGTACCTTCCTCATGGGCTTATGCCTTCATGTCTTGCAGGCTGTAAAACAAATAAATGTCTTATAATCAAGACTCTTCTTCACTGTTTAAAACTAAAACACACGGATGATAAAATAAACAAAAGTCACCTGATATAAAACATCTAGCGTTCTGAAGACTGTCTAGCTTTCCTCTTGATAAGCTCAATAAGCTTTCCTTCTTACACCAAGATGTTCTACTTTTCCAGAAAGGAAGTGGCAAATACTTCTTACCTGCAATACCCTGAACAGCTAAATTCTGTTTGCAATATTAAACTAAATAGATTTGCTGATAACGGCTTCCTATCCAGCACACTAAAAACCATAATCATTACTCCTGGCTTGAGTGACTTTCTTCACTGAGCTGAGCCAAAGCACAGGACATAACATCACATCATCATCCCTCTCTAAAGTCACTTGCTGCCCTTTACCAGCTTGGTCCATTTTAGACTTTGAAAGTGAATTAAGTCTGAGTCACATGTCAAACAACTTCTGGCCATCTCAAACTCAACAGTTCACTAACCCAAAACATACCCTGGCACAAACTCACTTCCAAAGATTCCCATAAAGCATATCAATCCAGTGTAGATTCCACAAAATGCATACTTTTTGAAAGTAGTTTTAAATGGTATCTACCAATTGACATCCTTTCCATACTCTTCAACATTCGGCAATAAAATCCCCAATACCTGCTCACCTTGTACACATTATTCAATGCAGATGAGTGCAGCTGAATTGGTCTTAATGAATCATCGTTCACATATCTGTAAACCTCATAATTTACCACCAACAAGCTGGCCTGTCCTGCAAAGCCAACACACAAAAAATATTTTAAAATATGGCAGTACAGCTCCATGAGACCACTTGGTAGAATTTGATCAAAATTGTACAATTAACCTCCTGGCAATCTCTGCCCAATCTCCCAAACCTACTTCTTTACTAGCTATATCTGTCCAAAGTCCCACACTTTCTGTAAATGGCTGTTGGTAGATTTTATGTCTCTGGACCAAATGGCTAGAACATGTAAAACTGAAATCAGTGTCCCAGACATATTTTTCAGAAAAAGAAGCACTGATTTTAAGAAAATGCAGCACCAAGTTTCTCAACAGCAAGTGAAGCCTTACATCGTTTGCTGACTTTTTCAACAATATCTTTACCACTGCCTCATTATCACAATGAAGAATTACCACCTCATTCAGAAACTCCTGTTCCCCATTTGTACAGTTTTGATGATTTGGAACCATTTCCAAAAATCAAATGTTTTTCCTACAAACAGATGCTCATTACACTGGCCACACAACAGAGAACCACTTGTGTTTGAAATAAGGCCCCAAGCCTAAATCCGCTGCTGCATGTACATACAGCTGCAAGTCATAAAATGAAACCCAATCATCTTGCCTAATGGAAAAACTTAAAAAATTTAAGAATGTCACTCCAAGTCACCAAATCCCTAATACCACAAGACAGCTTCACCTGTGATGCTTCTTTTTATGACCTCTTAAAAGATTAGCCAATGAACTGTTAAATGTTCACAACTTGATCATACCACTCTACAGGCAAAATTTAGTCTCAGTCCCACTTTTAACTTATTTAACATACTACTGATCTTTACATACGACTTAACCTTAACTTCTTGGACCCTAAAATGGCACAAAGGTAAGCCAAACAGTGCTGATACTTTCTCAAGGACCTCTTGTTTCTCACTGGCTAAAGGCCCTCCCAATGCCTCACAAAGGTCTAAAATGATGTAATGCCTTCCAGTACCCCATCCATACCTTCTCCTACCAACAAAAAGTCATCTAAATAATGAACAGTCCTTTGACCTGAAACCTTCTGCTTCCAAATCAACTGCAAGGCTAAATTAAACTTTTCAAAGGTTGCACAAGCTTCCGCACAACCCACGGTCATGGATGTCAAAATAGAAGAAAACTCTGAGGCACATCCCCTGCATTGGCCAATCTTTTTCCTAACTGGAAATACATGAGATGTTGATTGAATGTCTAGTTTAGCCAACCATGGGTCTTGGAAGCACCTAATAACTTTAACTGCATCATCTAAAGATCTATACTGCATCTTTACATCCCTTTTATCTTTGTCATTATTGACTGACCAATCCACTCAAAATGAGAGATGATAAATTGGCCTGTATTTTCCTTGTTGTTTCTTGGGTAAGTCCTAATGGTTATAAGTTGTATTAATGAAATGGAGAGAATCAAATCGGATGCAAAACCATATCCACCCATATTTCTTCAACAATGCCTGCACAATATCTTCCTTGTTTTTCACTAAACTAATGTTATCACAAGCACCTTTATACCCCTGGACTGATAATTTAACTCTTTCCCTCCAATGAAGCTCAGGAAGATTGCACTGTAATGTCTTATGGGCAGAGCCTAAGCTTTTTGATAGACTCAAATGTCTTCATATCTCAAACAAATGTATATATCTCTGAAACCATAGGAGCCACTAAAGAAATGTAAATGGCAAACTCTGCAGCACAAACTATTTTTATAGTGGTAGTATTCTTTAGGTTCCAGGTTGTAAACTGGATTTTACAAGTCACAGTAAATACAGTAACTAGTAATATTTTGTAAAGAACTTAAAATATCTCAGCAGCCACTCAAATTGCACACATACTGTTAGAAACATTTTGTTCACCTGGCTGAGAGGTGTAATATGGGCATATGCTGTTCTGAGTGTGCTATTTGGTTGTCGAGATATTTAGAGAAACATGAAATTTATGACAATATAAATATTATATGAAGAACAATTGATATCTTTATACTTGCACTAGACAGAGCTCAAAAAACACAATTGCATTTGCCAGTGTGTAAACTTTAAGATGATATATTTTAGTACGTATACAGCATGATTTTAAATTATTGCTACAAATATTAAATAGCAATATTTGATGCCTATTGATGTCAGTAGGATATAAATGCAGAAACACCTAGAGGCATCACCCGGATGTAATGGGTTAATCAATAGTCCCTGCCTAAATTCTTCTGTCAATTCCTCTGCAATGGTCTAGTTGGGGTAATTACTTAAGCAAAACTCCAAAAACTCAAGGCTGATAGGTATGTGCTGCAGGTGGTTATCTGGCCCCTCCACAAAAGTGAACCTGGTGTCTCTGCCCTCTAAAAGAACCTCTACCATGAGCATTTATCTCTTATGTTTTTCTTCTGAAGCCCAGAAAGAGTTCATCCTCAGAAAACTGACTCCTTCCTCTGACATTTATGTCCACTATGCAGACTGTTACAATGTAATCAGGCTTCAGCGAGCTTGCACATGGTCTAGCTACACCTACCAGCATTAAATACCCAACATACCTTAGCTTTGCATTCACATTCTTCTTATCTTGGCTTATCAGAACTCCCCATTTTGTCAATCATCATACCAAGCCACATGTCTGCATACCTGTATTCCCAGCATAGTGATCTGTCAACTGCTTCCAAGTCGCTAAAAGGCCAATCATTCCACAACCAAGGTTTGCTTCTTCGCAACCATTGTACTTCCCTTAGTGTTAAAAATTATGCTATCAGTGGGAGTTCCTATGTGGGTAGGTGGCCTTTTCCAGCAACACCACCATAAAATGTATGAACCTCAAAACCCGATTGTTCCAAGACCTCATCCTAAACTGACTGTGTTGTTTTAGCCAGGGCTCCAAATAAGTCTTTGAAACCCATTGCGTCAGCTTCAGCAGTCTACTGAATTCCATCCACATCGATAAGATCAAAAACATCTATGAACTCCTCTCTCCAAATTTTTTTCTTTCACCACACCCAATATGTGCAGAATGATGAAGATGCCCTGACTACCATCTTGAAAGGGAAATTCTCCTTCCTGCCTCAAATCTAGCTTACTTGGTCTCAGAACACTTTCTGCCACTACTTACTGCTCAAAATGTAACCAAAGAAAACTATTCACAGCCCAGGGACAATTTTACCTGCCCACCATCATTTCTTTTACCAATGCCACACCTGCCTTCTTTCCTGTATTCATTACAAACAGCTACGTTTAGAGTAATTCATGCAGGTTTGTCCTACCCTCCTTATCTAAACCATGTAAAGCAGGTGATAAACCATGAAGTTCCTCACTAATAGTAATATCCCCTTGAGTATGAGAAGCAAAGTTGTTAGCTATTTGCCCTGCGGAGAACAAACTGTTGGTGAGTCTGTCTCCTCCTAGAAGTCAATCACCTCTGCCTCTGGGGCCAGTCAACTGGAGTTTTGACTTCCTGTGATGGCTGGATCTACCTCCCATTTCAACCTGGATGGAGGTTCCTCTGTCTCTGTTGATGGCTGCTCTGGAACTCTGACAATGTAGACATCCTGAAACAAAGTAAACATGATCACCTGATCAAAACAAGGTCATCTATCAACCCCAACCATCTACCACACACACACACACACACACACACACACACACACGCACACACACACACACACACACATATATATATGTATATCTATACAGATATATATATATATATATATATATATATATATTTGGGTTAGGTTTACATTATCGAACATTCAAATGTTTGACAATCATATGGCCAAAACCATATCATCGAACATTCAAATGTTCAACAATGTAAACGTAACAAAAAAAAAATTAAGCAAAACAAAAGGTGTATAGTGGGGGGCAAGCCCCCCTGCATCCCCAACACCTCCCCCTACTTAAATATACCAACTCCGAGATTGTACTACATTGCGGTAATGGGAAATATTCCTGTTCTTCGCTGTATGGAAATGTCCATTCAGTCATTTGCCATGACCACAATTTAGTACGATCTCTGAGTTGATATATTTTGGTAACAGGGGTGTGGGGGGTGCAGGGGGCTTGCTATAGACACTGTTTTTTATTTTATTTCTTCCATACTATCTGACCTTTACATTGTTGAACATTCAAATGTTCGATGATATGGTCTCAAACATATCATTGTCGAACATTTGAAAGTTCGATAATATAAGGGTAACCCATATATATATATATATATATATATATGGGTCTCCTTCTAATGACCGAAATGCCGATTCGCCGACAGTGAAATCACCGACGACCGACATTGACCGACAAGTGAGGGATTTAGACAGGTAAGTGTGCAATACTCAGGGATGTAGGGTTAGGCGGTGATTTCACTGTTCAAGTAGTACATATATATATATATATATATATATATATATATATATATATATATATATATATATATATATATATATATAGATAGATAGATAGATATATAATATCCTATCTACTGTAAGCACATACAATTCTCGTATATCCTTTTTAATTTCTCCAAGTTTTTGGGATTCTAATACCCTGACAGGAATAGACCCCATTCCTAAGTCAGAGTATGACTAAAGTTAATAAAACTAGTATTGTTTCAGTCTGTGATGTTAGCCAAAAGTGCTTTTCTCAGCACCTGGAATGTGCCCACAAAGGACTCATGCAATTCATATGGTGTTACATGTATTGGTAGTTTATCTAAATACAACTGTAGATACTTTTTTTGTGAAACCCATTACTTCTGCTACTATAGGAACTTTCTGGGTATCCTTCTTCCACATTGCCCTCTTTTCTGCCTACAGATCCTGATATTTGATGACTTTGTGTCTTTCTGTATGCAAGACACTGTAATCCCTGAGTGTAGCAATTTCAATAATCAATGCTAATTTTGTCTTCTTTTTATGGACTATTATATCTGGTTTTCTTGCATCTATTTTTTTACTTTTGGTAATGGGTGATCACATATGGTATAAACTTCATCATTCTCCATAGTGCTTTGTGGCTCATCTTTCCAATGTTTTTCAGCTACTTCAATATTATAATGTTTCCACAGTCCCCAGTGCAACAGTCTTGCCATAGTATTATGCCTTTCAGTATCCAGGCCTGATCTGGTTTGGTTTTTTGTTATTACTGTTAATAAAATGTTTTGCACATTTCTCTGAACAGAAGTCACAACTGTTATATTTATGGGACCAAAACATATTGCAATAAGTTTAAACTGGTTCAGATGGTGGGCAGGTTTTCCACATAAGGTGGTTCCTCTGGTTCCTTCCAAAAAGGTAACACCCATAGGGGCAGTTCCTTTGTTTCCCACCAAACTAGAGAACATCCTTGGGGTGTTTCCTTTATTTACCTCCAAAAATGGGAACACCCATAGGTACACTCCTCAGTTGTACATGCCCACAAAGTTCTGTAATAAACATACACAGGTGAACCTTCCTGACATAACTCAGCTGCCTACAAATAAAGATAAGAAGATGAAGAAGAGCTGGAATCTGTGTCTTTTTTCTATTTTAGTTCATTCTGGCTTTCCTTTTATTAATGTTTTTTACATTTGTCTTTGCTTTGATTTACGTCTTACTTCCAATTTGTTTAGAGACAGCCACCAAGGATCCCTACTGAAAAAAGAAGTGTCTCCTACTTACTCGCTTGTAGGTTTATTGCTTCTTATTACTTTTTCTCATCCACTCAGCTTGTCCAGAGGATGAACAGGCACTTCTAGAGATACATCAGTGCTACTGGGTCAAACCTTTTGTTTGCTGATTTTAAATTTTCCATATCGGTACGCCTTTGCCTGTATTTCTCTTTGAAAATCTTCTGTGCTGTTTTTAGTATTTCTTAGTTTTACTTTCTCCTTCACATAAATATTGCACCATATTAAAAACTTTCTTATTTCCCATTTTCATATTTCTTCTTCGGATGTCTCCTGCTCCACTTGTTCTCTTTACTTTGGAGGCTCATTGCTCCATCATGCTGTGACGTAACATGTGTTAGACTTTCTACAATAAATGCTTCACTTAGCAGGTATTCCATAACTTCAGTTTTTATTGAACTTCTGCTTTACTAATCTTTTGTTCTACATTCACCTTTTGTGATCTTTTTATTTGTATTGTGAAATTTTCCATATCTGGGTACCTTGCCTGTATTCATCTTCAAATATCTTTGGAGCTGCTTTTTTGCAATGATTATTTTGGATTTCTCCTTTGCTTAAATATTTGCACCATATCAGATTTCTCTTTCCCAAGACAATGTTTCTTTTTATACCTTTCAAAAATCTGTAGGATTTGCTCTTTATATGTTTATATTTCCTCAGTTGCTTCTTTTTTCAAATGGCTCAACGTTTCTTGGTCTATTTAATGTTTTCATGGATCTGTTGTATTAATGAACAGAGATTTACATTTGAAGCTTTTGGCAGTTTTTTTTTCTATGAGTAATTTTTTTTTTACTTTAATTTCTCTCTTGATCTTTTTGAGTATCTTCTATCGGGAAATTCTGGGCATCCTGTATAATATTAGCACAACACGATTTTTTTCTTACTATCAATAGTCCACTCCTTTTTTAGGCGATGCTCCATAGACCAAATTACCACCATAGCAGCTATAAATAAATGCAATCTGAGGGTCATGCTGCTCAATGCTAGAAGTCTAAATCTCAAGATGCAGTTGCATGAAGCACTCCTCAAAATGGAGAACATTGACAATTGTGCTGTAACGGAGACCTGGTTTAAAGCAGTAGAAAGCACACCTGCGCTACCAGGCTATAACTCATTCCACACCTTTCAGCCCCAGAACATGGACCGAAGCTTCAAAGGCAGTGGTGTATCCATATTCATAAAAGATATGCACACCTGCAGACTATTATCCTAGCATAATGCATCTGAGATACTTCAGGTACAACTAACATTGGGTAAGACGGTGATTCAGGTCATAGCCTGCTATAGGTCCCCAAACATGTTCCAAGACTCTCACTCCATGTTCCTAAGCACCCTGGACATTATTAGGGTCCAACCCAACACTCTTCTACTAGGTGACTTCAACTACCCCTCCATCAACTGGGAATACTACTCATGCACCAATATACTGGCCCAACGCTTCCTGGAATTCATCAGTTCCAATGCCCTGGACCAGCTGATTCTTACCCCCGCTAGAGGAAGCAGCATCCTTGACCTGGTTATTACTAAAGTGGGCAACCATTGCTCTACACCAATAGCCAATTCTTCCCTGGTTAGATCTGACCGCAAACTAATCACCATGGAAATCCACATCTCACCCACACCTCTTGCAAAGGTAAACACCATGAAGTACTTCTCCAAAGCTGACTTTGGGCTCCTAAAAACAGAGGTGGCTATCTTCACAGCACCCATGTCAGTGGAAAAAAGATGCATGACTGCTGAATCATACACCAGTGCACTGTACTAATACATACATAAATGCATTGAACTAGCCATACCGAACAGAACCAAGATGCTGGCCTCCAAAAAAAGGAAGCCAATCTGGTGGTCCTCTGCCATTAATAAACTCTACAACAGAAGGAAGAAACTGTTGCAGAAAAAGGTGAAGTCCCAAGACTGGAAAAACTCCCTTATTAGCCTCAACAAAAAGTTCTGATCCATCATCAAAACATCGAAAGCCAGCTATGAAGGCAGAATTCTGGCAGACACGAAAAACAACCACAAAGCCTTCTATAGTTAGTTATATCAAGAATCTCCACAGCAATACCCAGGTTTGCTCTGAGTTACAGTACAATGGTACCTCCTATACTGAGCCAATGGATATTGCCAACATACTGGCCAGCAGATTCAGTGCCAGCTTTACCCCTCTCTCTTCTGCTAAAGGACCAATCACAATACTGGAGGAATGCCAGGCACCCAGCATTATTGCAGCACAAGTTAAAACTGCATTGTGCAAGGCCAAGAATACAGCTTCCATGGGACCCAACAACATCACTGGATGTGTTCTACATGAACTACAAAGTGAACTGGCACCACATCTGTGTGCCCTATTTAATCACAGCCTCACCCCAGGCTTTGTCCCTACTGAATGGCGCACTGCTGCAGTCATCCCTCTCCATAAAGGGGGAGTAACTACAGACCCTGGGAATTATCACCTAATTAGCCTGATGAGTCTGATATGTAAAGCTATGGAGCACATCATTATGGACCTAATTAACAAGGGTACAGGGAATCTCCAAACTCTAGATCCCACGCAATTTGGTTTTGTGAAAGGTAGATCATGCCTGCTCAACCTGGTTGAATTCTTTGAGTCATTCACCAGAGCTGTGGATGAGGGCAAGGCAGTCCATGCAGCCTACCTCAATCTGGCCAAGGCCTATGATACCTTTCCCCACTCAAGAATTATTGATAAACTCACCAAACTTGGCATCAACCCCTATATAGCTAGGTGAGTTGTAAATTGGCTCACAGATAGAACCTACAGTGTGAAAGTAGTTGTCTCCAAGTCAGACTGCCAACCAGTCATGAGTGAAGCCCCACATGGATCAGTCCTTGGTCCTCTCCTGTTTGGTATCTACTTCTCAGAAGTCCAGGCCAACACAGAGGGACTGTGGCTGACCAAGTTCACAGACAACTGCAAGCTGGGAGCCATTATTAACCTCCCCAAGTGAAGTAGACATCCTACAGAAAGACCTCTCTGAGACCAATGACTGGTGTCAAAACCATGGTCTTAAGTTTAATGCCAAAAAATGCATCGTCATCCCCTTAGGAAAAAACTCAGTTCCCACTAATTACCACTTCGATGGGAGCCCATTAATCACTGAAGGTGTTATAAGAGATCTGGGGACACAGGTTGACAGCAGCCTCTCCTTCGACTACCACATTGCCACTGTGGTCAGAAAGTCCTTCTATGTGACACATCTCATTACCAAGGGTTTTTCATCCAGGAAAAAAGAGGTCAACATCTCTCTCTACTCTTCCCTCATTAGGCCAATCATTGAGTATAATGCCCCATTTGGCATGTACCTCACTAGACTCATGCAACAGCTGGAAATGCTGCAAAAGTACCTCACAAAGAGGATCCTAGGCCTGATCTCTGCTTGATGTATAAAGCCATGAGTGACACAGCTCAGTTAGAAATGCTACATCTAAAGAAATCCCAATCCCTCCACACCACATGCTCAGAGACCTCATCCTCATTACCACAATCAACAGAACATGCTGGAGGGACAGGTTCATAACCCAGAGACTGCCCATGCTCTGGAATAGACTTCCTATACATGTCAAGCAGAGCACCTCACTGGCCCTCTTCAAGAGAAATCTTGATGAGTAGATGGGAAATAGAAAGTTCACCTCGGGGATCACTCCAGTGACTCTGCTTGATAGAGGCACTGGGAACTAACGTCGGACGGCACAATGTCAGGGCACTTCTATGGGCTAGGCTTGTAAATGCTCCAGGGCCATTAGCCTACTACAAACCTATGAACCTATGAACCTATCATCTTTATGGCTCTTTTATTGGCCTGAGTTTTTGTGTTTGTTGTGGACTACTACTTCCTTCTACAATGAGGCATCCTCCCCTGAGCCTGGCCTAACCATATTGTAGGAATGCTTGCATAGCTTGAGGATTCTACATGGTCATTTTTTCCAGTACTGGCACCAGTGAACATACCAAGATTGGGCACTTTTTTCTCCTGGGAACTGTGCACCCAGATGTCTTTTTTGTTTTTTACCTTCTTCTGTCCATGATATATGCTATATAAAATACAGTGTATATATCAGTAACATCTTGGTGAGATTTTGTAACCAAGACATGACGAGGAATTCATTTCCAGCAATACTACTCTTCTTTGTTTGCTGATTTTATCATCTGTCCATTTGGACACTTAGACATGTAATCATATATCTATCTGTCTATCTATCTATCTATCTATCTATCTATCTATCTATCTATCTATCTGTCTGTCTGTCTGTGTGTGTGTGTGTGTGTGTGTGTGTCTCTCTCTCTCACTCTCTCTCTCTCTCTCTCTCTATATATATATATATATATATATATATATATGTGTGTGTGTAAATATATATATCTATCTATCTATACACACATAAACACCTATCTTACTAAACAACCCAGACCCTACAAGAAGCTTTTATGCCAATAAAACCACCAGGAATGTCACTTTCCCCCTCCTCTCTTCTATCTCCACTCCATTAACTGAAGCACATCTAGGCTCCCATCCTTAGTGCATACCAAGACCATTGAACAAAATACCTCAGTCCATCCTTTGTGAGACTATCTGCTCCAGAAGTGTGTACCTGCATCCCCAACCATGCATTTCTGAGAATATTCTGGCTTTGCCTATTGACCAGGATTGTCCTATAGTTTGCAGCATTTTGGCAAACTCAGATGATAGCAGTCAATTCTCATGGCAACCATTAAGATCAGAGTTCATCCTCTAGGCAGTCAGTGCTAATGTGGTGTTTGCCTTACCAGCTTCTTTCATGCTATAAAATGACCTTAACCTGTCCTTATCTCATTCCTGCAAAGTTCTGGTATTTGACTTAATGGGAATTTTACTCTATAAAGGAGCTAAACATTCATAGCAATCCATCCTAGCATGACCCATCCACTCTAGGTTCACATTGCTCCACTCAATCTTTATCTTGAATTTTAACATTTTTCTAAATATACTGTAACCTAACCCCATCATAACTGTACGTTCCATCAAGATGACCCCAACTGCCATGTGTATCATTGTGTGAGTTCTTCATGTTATTTTTATTATTACATACAATTATTCCCACCTTCCATGAGCAGTTCCTCTCCTTCGTGTTTTATTTATTTATTTTTTGAGAATCTGTTTGGAACTTCCATTAGCATGAGTTGAAGACAACAGTAAAATTCTCTTTCACCACTGATTCCAATAATATGATATCTGACTTAGCCAATTCCACCCCCTTGATGTTCCACAAATGTAGCACAGTGAAGTCATCTTGTGCCATCATGCATTCCTTATGACTCACTGCATGCATGAGAGGCCTACCATGATCCACCAGTGACTGTACTGATGACCATCTGCCTGCTGATCATAAGGGCCACATCATTCAGCTCCTAATGCACTGAAGGCAGAGTAAAGACTAATGCTCATAAACTCAGAAAAGGAATTAAAAAGATGGGGTTTGTGATCTTACATATCTCAATAATGACATTGCAATAGTTAACAAATATATGTACCTCTTAACTGTATGCAGGTATTTATTATTATTTTTTTCTTATGTCTGTCCTACCCATCAATAGTGTAACCACACTACCACAAAAACAAATGTTCACCTGGGGTGGGACCTAAATGACCTAACCTTCTACTTACTAACAACTAATGGACCTGTTGGCACCTATTTTCAAGTTGCCATACCTGCATAATCTACAACAACAACTTACTTAATTCTGCAGCAACCCAGGAACTGATCATGCTAAAGGGCTTGCTGGTCTGGTTATCAGCCACGTGGATGTTGGAAACCTTGAAACACACACTCCAAAGAGACTGAACAGACCATCCCTCACCTAAAATTTTCTTACCTCACTTCCTACCCTAAACTACTTCCTTCTTAGACTACCCACCCAACCTACCACTTGTTACTCTAACTTTTACCAGGCAGTTGTTCATGAACAAAAACATCTTCCTGGCAAACATTAATCCTGGATAAGATCTACAAAAGAGTCACCCCAAGTAAACATTAAAAGGTGGCATCCTGGGTGAGGTCAATCTTCAGGATGCGTTCACTGAAGGAAGATTGTGTTTAATTAATCTCAAACGTCTGTAATATGACTATATCATTTGAGCAAGGATTAGGTGCAAATATTTTTTGTGGAAGTGTGACCTATCAAAATGTCTTTGAACTCAGTGTCACATACATTCTTCATGAGGTTGTGAAAAAGAAAACAAAACAAATGCAAATGAATACATTATTAAATGCAGTTAAAAATTATCTTTATGAAATAAATGCAGGGTCAAATAACAGAGTCCTGTTCTGAATGCATAATTGTTAAAGGGATATTACAGGGTTCAATGCTGAGATCCTGTTTATTTCAATTGATATTTCCCATTTGGAAATGATATCTAGTTGAGCAAGTCTGAAGAAGAAAATAGAGACAGTGGTAAAGAATACAGATCATACAGCAATGCATCATAGCCAAGACTTTCTGCATGATTGGTATATGCTAAATTATGTCAGGTTCAATGCCATCAAATTCAATATTTTACACTTTCTGAAGGGAAACAAGAAGTATTGTTCATAGGTTCATAGGTGTGTACTAGGCTAACGACCCTGGAGCCTATATAAGCCTAGTCCACAAAGATTCCCTGGCATCAGTTAGTTCCCAGTGCCCCTGTCAAGTAAGGCCACTGAAGTGATCCCCAGGGTGAACTTCCTATTGCCTATCCACTCGTCAAGATTTCTCTTAAAGAGGGCCAGTGAAGTGCTCTGCTTGATGTGAATGGGAAGTTTGTTCCAGAATATGGGAAGTCCCTGGGTTAGGAACCTGTCCCTCTAACATGTTCTGTTTATTGTGGTAATGAGGTTTAGGTCCCTGGAGCGTGTGGCATGAAGAGACTGGGATTTCTTTAGGTATAGCATATCTTGCAGTTCTGGGTCAGATGTAGCTTTGTAGGTCAAGCAGAGGTCGCCTCTAAGTAGGTGATAACAGACAGAGTATAGCTGGAATTTTTTGAGTCTGTCCATATAGGTCATGTGTCTAAGATCTAATATCCTCTTAGTGAGGTATTTTTCTGGCCTTTTCAATTATTGTAGGTGTCTAGTGAGGTACATACCAAATGGGGCATTGTATTTTATAACAGGTCTAATGAGGGATGGGTAGAGAGGGATTATGACCTCTTTCTTCTTGGATGAGAAACCTTTTGTAATGAGATGTGCCACATAGAAGGACTTTCTGACTACAGTGGCAATATGGTTATCAAAGGAGAGGTTGCTGTCAACCTGTGTCCCCAGGTCTCTTATCACACCTTTGGTGTTTAGTGGATTACCGCCTATGTGGTAGTTCATGGGCACTGAATTTTTCCCAAAGGGAATGACAATGCACTTTTTGGCATTGAGCTCAAGACCATGGTTCTGGCACTAATTATTGGAGTCAGTGAGGCCTTTTTGTAGAATGTCTACATCAGTTGAAGAATCAATAATGGCTTCCAGTTTGCAATCATCTGTGAACTTGGTCAGCCAGAGTCCCTTTGTGTTGGCTTGAACTTCAGAGAAGTAGATGCCAAACAGGAGAAGACCTAGGACCGATCCTTGTGGGACACCACTTGTAACTGGTCAGTAGCCAGATTTGGAGTCCGCTACCTTCACAGTGTAGGGTCTATCAGTGAGCCAGTTGACAACCCATCTTATAACATAGGGGTTTATGCCTAGTTTAGTGAGTCTATCTATGATTCCTGAGTGAAGGATGGTGTTGAAGGCCTTGGCAAGATCTCGGTAGGCCGTGTGAACTACCTTGCCCTCATCCACAGCTCTGGTGACAGACTCGAAGACGTCTATCAGATTGAGCAGGCATGATCTACCTTTCACAAACAAACTGCTTGTGGTCCAGAGTTTGGAGATTCCCTATGTCCTTATTTATAAGGTCCGTGATGATACGCTCCATAGCCTTACATATCAGACTCATCAGACTAATGAGGCGGTAGTTCCCAGGGTCTGTAGTCGCTCCCCCTTTGTGGAGTGGGATGACTACAACAGTGTGCCATTTGGAAGGAACAAAGCCTAAAATGAGGTTGTGATTAAACAGGGTACTCAGGTGTGGTGCCATTTCATTTTGTAATTCATGTAGAACACAACCAGGGATATTATCATGTCCTATGGAAGCTGTATTCTTGGCTTTGGACAGTGCGGTTTTTACCTTTGTAGCTGTGATAATAGGGACTTTGCATTTCCCAGGTATTGTGATAGGCCCTTTAGGGGGTGAAAGGAGGGTAATGTTCACACTAAACCTGTCAGCCAATATGTTGGCAATATCATTTGTTTCTGTATATGTATTGTCATTGTGCTGTAACTCAGAGCAAATCTGAGTATTGTCATGTAGATTCTTGACATATGTATAGAATGCCTTGTGGTTGTCTTTAGAATCAGTAAGCAATTTTGTTTTTGTACCTAGCTTTAGAAGATTTGATGATGGATCTCAGTTTTTTGCTGAGGCCAACAAGGGAGTTTTTCCAGTCTTGGGAATTCACCCTTTTCTGCAACAGTTTTTTCCTTCTTTTGTAGAGTTTTTTTATGGTGGGGGTCTGCCAGATTGGCTTCCTTTTTTTGAAGGAGAGTGTCTTCGTTCTGCTTGGTATGGCCTGTTCCAAGCACTTGTGTATGTGCTCATACAGTGAATTGGTGTATGATTCAGCAGTCATGCACCTATTTTCCATTTGCATGGGTGTCATGAAGTTAGCCACCTCTGTTTTAGAAGCCCAAAATTGGCTTTGGAGAAGTTTTTTACAGTGGTTTCCTTTGGGGGGGAGGGTGAAGGTGGGATGTGGATATCCAGGGTGATTAGCTTGTAGTCAGATCTGACCAGGGAGGAGTTGATTACTGGTGTAGAGCAATGGTCGCCAATGTTAGTACTGACCAGATCAAGGATGTTTCTACCCCTGATGGGGGTAAGAATGTGTTAGTCCAGGGCACTGGAATTAATGAATTCCAGAAAATGTTGATCAAGTGAGTTGGTACATGAGTAATTTTCCCAGTTAATGGAAGGGTAAAGTCTCCCAGTATAAGGGTATTGGGTTGTACCCTAATATTTTCCAGTGTGTTTAGGAATGTGGAGCGTGAGTCTTGGGACATGGTGGGGGATCTATAGCAGGTTACAACCCGGATTGTAGTTTTACCCAGTGTTAATTGTACCTGAAGTATCTCTGATGCATTATGTTGGGCTACTAGTCTGGAGGTGTGCATATCCTTTATGAATATGGAGACACCACCACCTTTAGCGCTTCGGTCCCAGTTTAGGGGCTGAAAGGTGTGCTATGAATTATAGTCTGGTAGTGCTGGGGTGCTTTCTGGAGCCTTGAACCAGGTCTCAGTTACCGTACAGATGTCAATGTTCTCCATTTTAAGGACTGCTTCGAGCAAGTGTATTTTGAGCTTTAGACAACTTGTGTTGAGTACCATAACACTCAGATTTTCATTTGCTTATAGCTGTTATGGTGGTAATTTTGTCTTTAGGACATTGCCTAAAAAAGGCACTATAGGGATGGCAAGAGCCTTGGCCAGTATCTGGAATCCCTGGAGTGAAAGGTGCAGGACATCTCTGGCAAAGCATCGAGGTCTGCCGATTATGTCATTCCAGGCAGACAGATACTTAGAATGACACCAGAAACTTAGCCAATTGCTGGAATCAATCATTTTCTTCTTCTACTGCGGTATCATTCTGGGTGGCAGTAGGATGCTACTCAGAGCTAGAGTCATACTTGCCTGGGCTACAAGATTGGAGAGCTACTCTATGTCTCTTTTCATGTAGTCCAGGGAGGTATGTCTCAGGTCATTCACACCAACATGGACAATGACAGGGTCATATTTGTACCTGTTGTGGAGTGACCTAAGTGTGTGCATTATGTGGCGGATCCTGGCACCCGATAGGCAGCTGACTAACTTTCTCCTTATTCAACCTAGTGAGTGGGATGTATGTACTATGTAATTAACAATCAGATCCTCTCAAAAACAGTAGGAAACAAGAGATCTGACCGTCATGATAAAGAAATCAGTTAAATGAAATTTCAGCATCGCAGCAGTTGTAAGATGATGTTATGGCACCACTGGTAAAATACTTCAAACTACCACCAGTAAGAAGAAAGAAAGTTATACAACCTTTGTACAAAGTCCATGTCTTACCAGTCAGAGTCTATGGTTATTCATCATGTGTATACAATCTAGTAGGGTTAAGAGTGTTTCAAAGAATTCATTTTTATCAGAAGCATTGCATGCCTAAAATATATTAGTTAACTAGAAAGGTAAAAAAAATATTTTTCCCATTAGCTTCAGGATGTGAAGGGGTGATAAGCTTATGATGTTGAAGAGTTCAAAAATTACTTTTTAACAGCTGCAGCTGAAATTAAATTTACCTTATGTGAAAAGAATATATGGAAACTGGCATTGTATCTAATGCAAAAAGCAGAATAGTGAACAACAGTTTCTTACAGAGAGGGATATATTTTGAGGCATTCACTATCATTAAGGATCATACAAGTTTAATTATAACATATAAAAATCAGGAGGTGGGTGATGTAGCTTACAACTGAAGTTTTTTTAGTATAATGGTCCTGGCTAGCATCATGTGAGGTTATGACCCTATAATCAGACAATGCTCTGAATGTAGCGTATTGTGCAAAGGAGTTCATTATTGCTTGAGAATGGTACACACCTCATTGTATGTTAGACCAGCCTTCTAACACCTGTTCTAAATACCATAATATTTGATTAGCAAGGACACAGTTACCAATACCAGTAAAAGTAGGTATATTACCTTTTCTGATGTTCAGATGCAAGTTTGCTTTGATAGACCCATGTTTATCGTAGACACCATTGCCTGTATTACCTTTTCTGTAGGAGCCTCATACTGTATGTTTGAAATATACCTGAGCTGCTTTACCCATGATTCAAATTAGTGAATATTATTACTTTTCAACCCATGAACTCATATCTATTGCTTAGATGTTTGTCTTCCGCAGATCAGTTTTCTTTTTCCAAAACAGACTACCCAGAATCCAAATAGTCTTTTTCAATAGATTAACAAATGAGTCATGGATTTTATCTGGAAACAGTGGAGGCTAAATTCGGTCCAGTAGAGCCAGTGAGTTAGTTGAGGACCTTGGGCAAGCTGATATCCAACACTGGGAGTACTAAAATAGACATCATGACTGCTGACACTGAAAATCAAGAAATAAAAGTGCAATTTTTTGTGTTGAAAAGCTTGGAGTAGAATATAGGGTAAAACTTTATGTTTAAGTGGTCTAGAAGATCATAAAAAATAAACTCTTGTAACATACTATGTGGATAGTAAATTTGGGGTTGTTTTAAAGAGATAATAGAAATAGTAGAATTAAAGAGGTAGACAGCTGATAGAATGCATTGAGGGGAACATGTTTCACCTCAACAAGACAGACAGATGTTCAAAATGTGTAAGGAAGTGCCACATTTTAACATGTGGGTTACAGCTGCGTCAGGAATGAGTTCAGAATGTACCATGGCAATCAGGTTTCAGAACAAAGTCAATATCTCAAAATTTTGGTTAAATATCAACCCGGCCATAACTCAAAACTTGATAGCTCAGGCTATAAAACGTAGCTCTAAAGCTATTCCTTTCAATAAGTTGAAATATACTCAGCTGATGATTTTGAACAATGCATATTTTACCCCTGAGGTACTAAGTAAGAGATATCCTAATCTATCCCCTAATTGCCGTTATTGCTCGAACCAAACTGATGACATCATCCATTTGTTCTGGAGTTGCAAATGTTCATATAAGCTGTGGTGTGCCCTGAGAGTGTTACTTGAGAAAATTGGCTATGAAAAATCTACCCTTTCATGGGAATTTACCATTTTACACATCCCACCACCGGGCTTATCTGAAAGGAAATGTAAGATTTTGATTCCTATTTTTATGTTAATTAAATATTACATTTCCCTAAATTGGAGAAGTAGACATGCCCTCTCATGGGAAGGCTTCAAGCACTTAGCTATTAAATTTCTCAGGGCTCACAAATACCTGTTCCACAATATTAAGCACAAGCCAGTTACTAAAGAATGGTGGGGTATTATGTCTGAATGTATACTTAAATGACAAATGATGATGAATTATAATTAATTGAGTTTTTCATCTTATTTTCTTTCTTTTGGTACTCGGACAACATCCTTTTTTCTCTCCATCATAATGTGAGTTATGGATAGAACAAGTCCTTGGGCATTGTAGTATGTGTATATAGTTTTAGTTTTATTGTATTAGTATTGTAATTTCTGTTGCTCTCTGTATTTCATTTGTTGTTCAGTGTTGTATCCATTTACTGAAAAGTTTCAATAAAGAGAATTATATAAAAAAAGAGATGAGTTCAGAATGTGGGCTGATGAATTAGTAAGGCTAGTTCAGAATGTGGGCTGATAAATTAGTAAGGCTAGTTCAGAATGTGGGCTGATGAATTAACAAGGTTAAAGTAACTGCTGCAGGTCAGTCTTCATTGTTTCCATAATCATGTTAGCTGATACTCTGTTTTAGTTTGTACATTTATTCCTATAGTTTTGTATCAGAACACTGCATAGAAACACATGCTGCATATAGCCAGAATTTTTTACAGACCATGATCTGTATGAGGAGGACTTTTAAACATGCAGCCATGTACCCTCTTTCTGCAGCTTTGTATTTTAAGACAAGGTTTGATAATTTGTGAAATATTGCACAATGTCTGTTTCTAATAATGACTTTTATTTCTCTCTTTTCAGGTAATGGTCGCATTATCGTCTACTATTATTGTTATTGCTTGTATTATTATTATTATAATTATAATCTTTACTGCTACAGAATATGCTATTATTATTATTAACAGGCTATATTCAACATGCTTGAAGCATATTCTTCATTAAATGTCTGCATTCTGTCATATGAATCTCAATAGTTTATCAAATTGCAATACAAGTTTAATTTATGCTGCAAACTGAAAAATATGTAAACTATATTACTGATGCTGTGTTATAGAATAGCAGGGTTATTACTGCACTTCTGTTTTTTTTCTTAATTACATATTTGCTAATATTATATTAGATACACAGAATTTGAAATCAGGCTACTGTTTCACAGTTAGCAATTTATTTAAACGTTCCAAATGCTTTATTAAAAGATCTCTCTCCTTTATCATGGCCAGACATCATACCATCCTTCAGCTGAGTATGTAATCAAAGTGGCACCCAAAAAGGGGTAAGGATGAAATAAGTGTTATGCACTTCCATACATTTATATACATGGCCATATCACATCTGCAGAAAATATGATAGTGGGCCTGAAGGTTGCATATTTATAGTTATAGGTCTTTAAATACCTATGCAGGTTAGCATCGTTGCTTAACTTGTTTGGAATCCAAGTCATTTGGCATTTACACTTTACATACAATTTAAAGGAGAAAAACAATTATGTATAGCACATTTGTTCATGAGTTGGTCAGTGATGCTTTATTGCACAAAATGTATAAAATCCCTGTTAAATTCAAAGCTGGAAAATTGCCATTAAAACTGGATGCACAATGAAATGCGAGTGCTTCCTTGTGTCACCATTTGATGCATCTCTAGCTTCTGTTTAATACTGACACCCCAGTCACATTGGTGTTGTTTTGTTATTACATGTTTTTATTATATATTAAATTCAATTTATAATTTTTCATCTAGGTAGAAAGTACTACTGAAACTCCAGTGTCATATATTAATGGCATTTCTAGCTAACATCTATCACAAAACAGCATCAAAGCATTCTTCCCCAGTAAATGTTTGTTTGTAAACTATTTGTTGTCTTTATTCATTCACTGCAAAAATAAATAAAGAAAAATAAAAATAAATACAATATGCCTGTACTATATTTGGTATTCTCTAATTAGATGCATGCTGTTATCTAACTGATTTTCACATTGTTAATCCTGCTTTCAACTTTAAGCATTAATATATTTAAAAACAGATGAAGTATGTTTCTGTATTCACCTGCATAAGTGTAGATAATCCATTGTTATTTAATTTACAAGCAGCTTCAGATATTAGATGACACGAAAAAATACAAAAAATATGGACGTCTTGTAGTGCTCTATGAGGAAAGGAGTCTGCACCAGTTACTGCAGCAAAGACCATATGAAACTGACTATAAAATAAAGTTTATTTTAATGATAGTTGATAAAAAGTAGCATTTAGATTAGAATGAGCCGGGCACCACAACAGCTGAAACGTCAGGAGTATGTATGGACCACATGGTTATGAAAGCAAATGATGAAACTGAAGTTGAAGAAAGTTGGGATGAAGTTGTATTTGGTGCAGCCTTGGGGATAATATTTTGTTAGAACTCCGTAACATTACAAGTAAATATGATAAGTATGTGAAAACAACTAAAACATGATAAAATGAATGATGAAAGGAAGAATTAAACTTAAGACACCATTCTGACCACTGTGGAAAAGAGTAAGATGGCCAAAGAGCAATGCTAAGAATTGCATGTGAAAATGGCAATGGTTGAACACAAGCTGACTAAAATAGAGGACAGAGCCTGAAGAAAAAAATGTATGCTTGTGGTTCATCATGCAGAATAAAGGCTGTGTTATGTTCACTAAATGAAGGAAAGTGATGTTGCATGGATTGGTTTTTCAATCAGAAGTGCAACAAAAATAAGTCATGCTGACTTCCTTCATGGACACAGGACAACACTACACAATTTTACTTAAATCTGCGTCCTAATTTTTGAAATAGAAGTTTCTGTATCCAGCCAAAATGTCCAATAGTAAAGTATTTTTAACGTTGATTTTTCTGTGCAAACAATTAAGCAGTGATCTTGAGTTTTGCATGACATGAGAGAATGACTGGTGAAAAAATATGTTCAAACTAATGTGTCCTGCTCTCCTTATAGCTGATTCCCAGTTGTAATAAAACTAGTATTTGACCAACTGTTAACGTCCGTAGAAAATCATTTTTTTAAGTTGAGGAAGAATTTGGATATCAAGAATAGGACGGTGTAGTACAAAATGAGATTCATTTAATGATAACTCCAACAAATCTTTTGGAATGTGAAGAAATACTGTTTTTTTTTTTGAAGAATGTAGCTAAATGTAAATTCTAAAGACTAATTTTCTCTCTCGTTTATCTCTGCATGTATGTGTGTTTATATATATACACACACACACAGACACACACACACACACACACACACACACACACACACACACATATATATATATATATATATATATATATACACACACACACACACACACACACACACACACACACACACACACACACATATATATATATATATATATATATATATATATATACACACACACACACACACACACACACACACACACACACACACACATCTATATATATATATATATATATATATATATATATATATATATATATATATATATATCTCTATATATATCTCTATATATATATATATATATATATATATATATATATATATATATATATATATAGGGTCTACTTTTATACCTTGAAAAGCCAGAAGACCAAAGACTAGAAGATCGTGACAAAAAAGCATGAAACATGGAATCACAAATCATGTAAATATTCTCAGGACAAGTTGCCCAGAACAACAAGAAATCACACATCTCCAGTCAAAATCCACCTAGGTGGGCGTTATGCCCCCAACCCACCCACCACCTATATATACCAACTCCGGGATTGCACAACAATGGAGAAATGGCACAAATGTCCCCCCATTGGACAAGTGATAATGTGCTTTGGGAATACTTACTTGATTCGTGATTCCAGGTTTCGTGCTTCTCGTCTCGATCTTCTGGTCCTCTGTCTTCTGGCTTTTCGGGATATAAAAGTAGCCCCATATATATATATATATATATATATATATATATATATATATATATATATATATATATATATATATATATGTGATATGAGAATATGGATCACAGACTGAACACCATGGCAGGGCTAGCCACTCAACAGTGTAAAATATGTCTCTAGGAGATTCTGTCATGTTGACTAATGTTGCCAAAAATTGGCATGGGTAGTTAGTAAGTGGGTTGAGGACCCGGCCTACTCTGATCCACGTCAGGGACCCATGCTAACCGTGGGAGGGGTATATATGCCCCTATTGGCCAATGTGTGCCTGTCATAAAGCCCAACAGCCCTGGGTCAATAAGCTACTGGCTGGCCATTGTCTAGTTGCCCAGCCTGGGTTACCTGGGAGAACTCTGTTTACCAGAAGCTGGATGTAAAACTAACCAACCTGCCAAACATGAACTGAGAATTTCTACTGTTAATGTAGGTTCACTGACTGGGTGCAGCTTGGAAGTGGATGACATGATGATATGGAGGAGGCTGGACTTCCTATGTATCCAGGCGATGAGATGGAAGGGCAGTGCAGCAAAGCAACTTGGCTTGGGATCCAGAGTCTATTACTCAGGTGGAGGGCAGGCTAGAAATGGTGTAGGAACTGTGGTGAGAGAAAGGCTTCAGAAGGCAGTAAGGGATATCATCAGACTTAATGACAGACTCATGACAATCAGACTCCAGTGTAATGATAGGACAGTATTCATAATCTCAGCCTATGCCCCACAGCAGGGTTGTGATAGTGAGGAAAAGAGTGCATTCAAACAGCAGTTGCAGGACCTACTAGATAAAGCAGGGCAACATGAATTGATGTTGATAATGGGTGATTTGAAGGCACATATCAGGACAGACAGAACAGGATATGAGGACTGCCTGGATCCACATGGGTGGGGCAACAGGAATAAAGAAGGAGAAGCCATTCTAGACTTTTGTCTGACAAATAACATGAGAGTAGCCAACACATGGTTCAGAAAGAGAGACAGTCACAAGATCACATACAGGAATAGTCAACATGCAACTCAGGTAGACTTCCTCCTAGTAAGGAAAAGGCACTGAGGCAGAATCCATGATTGCAAAGTCATCCCAAGTGAAATAGTTGGTCCACATCATAAACCACTATTTGCCACAATCAGCTGCAAGCAGTGGTCGGAGAAGGCTCTAAGGCCAACGGAGACTAGGCTGAGGACCTGGAAGTTGACTGGAGAGAAAGTACAGCAGTTCAATGAATTACTTAGGGTTCTAGAAGCCTAAGAAGAGGAGGAAATAGGTGGAGTTGAAGAAGAATGGCAGCACCTAAAAACAGCATGTGTTTGAACTACAGAAAAGATATGTGGCCAAGCCAGGTATGGAAATAAGGTACATAAAGAAAGCTGGTGGTGGAATGCATAAGTCCAGGAAATCATCAAAAGAAAAAAGGAGTGCAGGAAGAAGTGGGAGACAAAAAAGACTGACCAGGCTAGGAAGGACTACTGGCTGGCTAACAAAGAAGCTAAGAAAAAAGTTGCAATAGCAAAGAATAGGGCATTGGGGGCACTGTACCAACTTCTGGAAAGTGACTCAGTAAGGGGCGCAAAGAAATTAGATTAGGTTGCAAGGCAAAGACAGAAAGATAAAGAAGATAGTCAGACATCCTTCAGAAAGGATGCCAACAACAACCTGCTCACCAGCCCAGAGGACATCAAAGGCAGATGGAAGGAGTATTTCCAGCAGCTTCTGAATGAAGAAAACCCCACAGAAGCTGTACTGCCCCAGAAATAGCCTATGATGAGAGAAGAAGAGGAGCCCACCCTAGATGAAGTAAGAACAGCACTAAGGAAGATGAAGTCAGGAAAAGCAGCAGGCTCAGATGAGGTCACAGCAGATATGATAAAGATGCTGGGTGAGATAGGGGAGAAATGACTCCTGAGGGTACTAATAAAAGTGTGGAGAGAAAGGTGTATCCCAGATGACTGGAGAATAAGCATACTCATGCCAGTGTACAAGAACAAAGAGGACATCCACGTGCCAGTGTACAAGAGCAAAGGGGACATCCACAACTGTGGGCAGTACAGAGGCATCAAACTCTTATCACACTGCATGGAAGTACTGGAGAGCGTGATTGAATGGATATGCAGAGTAGTAGAATGTAAGATAGGAGATGAGCAGTTTGGATTCAGATCAGGATGCAGCACAACTGACCCGTTGTTTGCATTGAGACAGATACTTGAGAAGAAGCTACAGATGAGGAGAGAGTCCAACTGGGCATTCCTAGACTTGGAAAAAGCATATAACAAGGTCCCAAGAAAGCTGATCTGGGCAGTACTGTGGTGGTTTGAAGTCCCAGAAACATTGGTAGAATTGGTCCAGGCTATGTGCAAGGACTCAATGACTTAAGTACGAGCAGTGTTCGGCCTCACAGAGGGGTTCCTATTCAGTGTGGGGGTACATCAGGGTTCAGCTCTGAGCCCATTGCTGTTCATACTGGTGATGGACTACATTAGCAAACAGGTTGGAGGGGATGGATCAAAAAGCTGCTGTATGCAGACAATGTGGCAGTACAGTCAGACTCTGAGTTAGAACTTCAGCAAAGGATAGGAGAATGGAATGCAAATCTGAAGGCACATGGGATGAAACTAAGCACAGATAAGACAGTGGTAATGGCAGCAAATTGGGGAAATGAGAAGTTGGGAACAGAGATAGAAGGGAAGATAGTGGAACAGGTAAACAGCTTCAAGTATCTGGGAGGGGTAGTTGAGGAGAAGGGTAGTCTGAATGAAGAGGTCAAAGCTAGAATCAGAGGGGCTGCAGCCAATTGGCATAGATTATCAAGTGTAGTCTATGACAGAAGAAGGCCAAAGAAGTTGAAAAGTTAGGTGTACAAGACAGTGGTGTGACCAGTACTACTGTATGGTACAGAAAGCTGAGCAGTAAGCAGAAGAGTTGAAGAAGCTAGAGGTGATGGAAATGAAGTGCCTGAGAATGGTGATAGCATGCAGACTGTGGGACACATGAAGAACTTAGGACATAAGAGCAGAAGCCAAAGTAGGTCCAATTGCAGAAAAGATCAAAGAGAACAGATTACGGTGGTTTGGGCCCATGTGTAGAAAAGCAGAAGACAATCTGGTGAGGAAGATTTGGGACAGACAGGAAGAAGGTAAGTGGAAGGGAGGACATCCAGCAAAGAGGTGGATGGATTGTGTGAAAGAATATCTGTGACAGTCAGGCATGAGTGTTGAAGAAGGCAGGAGTGTGGCACTGAATTGAGAGAGTTGGCGACAGTTAACACAATACCCCAACCTCATGTAGAAAAATGGGAAAAAGGGGCTGATGACGATGATGATATATATATATATATATATATATATATATATATATATATATATATATATATAGAGAGAGAGAGATACATATATATATATATATATATATATATATATATATATATATATATATATATATATATATATATATATAGATATAGATATAGATATAGATATATCAAGTATCAAATGCTCCAAACAGTGACTACAAGAGTGATCTTTTAGATAGAATCTAAAAAGATTGAAATATCATAAAAATCCATAAAACATTTTTGAAGAGGGGCAAGCCCTAATGATCCCCCCACGTCCCCTGCTAATTATATATAGCAACTCAGAGATTGCACAACAGCAGGTTAAAAGGAAAATCATCAGACTATGCTGTATCAGAATAATGCATTCAAAGTAGCCAAAAGGCTAAAAACAGGGTAAAAGAGCATTTATGCATCTGAACATTTGCTTTTATAGACTGCACCAATATATATATATATATGTATACATATATATATATATATATATATATATATATATATATATATATAACAAAATTGTGGATTGATGACCTGTGTATTTATCGACCCATGTTGGTCAACATAGCCAGATGGCTGACAGCTGTGCAAGATGGACAATCTCCAGGGTGTAGCATTTTATTCCCTTTCCCAGGAGATTCTGTGTTCTGGAGTTAATATATATAATTCTCAGGGGGTTTGAAGGCACAGCTCCCACACGTGTTGAGTGCACAGAGACTTGTCTCCTGCAAAAAACACTAATTTTCTTTGCATGGTCAGAGGACTAACCTTGAAACATGTGCTGTATTGTCCATATTTATTTGTTAGTGTAAAGTATGTCATCCTTTCAGTGGATTGTCTATTAGTAGTAGATCCATATATTTATAATGACACACACACACTCACACTGCTAAAAAAACCCTCAAATTCATATTTTTATCAGTTTTATAAAGATATTTGTTAAAGCATGCCATTGCATTTTTAATTTGGTGACAGAGTTATAACAATGGGATGAATATGGTTTGCCCTAAGTCAGGCATTCTGTTATTCAAAGGGCTTGCTTTACTGATAGTGAATTTAATAATTTTGTTTTAGCACTGCTATATTTTGAATAAAGTAGCCTGTAAATTAGGGGAAATATGTGATGCATGGAAAAAAGAGTTGGGAGCAGGTAGGCAGAGACTGTTCCTTTTCTTGCATACTTAGTAAGAACTAGCAGTGCATTTTTTGTGGTGGCTATATGAAAGTGCAGGTCAAATTTTAGGTTTGCATCAATTATATCACCCAGAGTTTTGTGTGGTTACTTCTTTGATATGAGTATTAGTGGCAGATGCAGTAGTAAAGATATTTGTCTCGTCTGAAAATGTCTTAAGTGAGGAGCAATGTGTTTAGTTATTTTGGGGACTAATTAACAGTCAGGACTTGTCCAAGCAGGTGTCAATTAAAGTGAAGTATCGTTGGGACATAAGCTGCAGTTCATGTACTGTAGGTTCAGAGCAGATCAAGGTGGAACTCTTAGCATACTGTATTAAAGAAGCATGCCATATTGAAGACAAAAAGTCATTAATAAATATAATAAATATTAGTGAGATAATAAATAGCTGCTAGTATGTTTTTTGTCTTTTACTGTAATGTTTAATTCATCTGACATCTTATTTCTTTAAAAACAGTTTGTATCATTTTTTGAGCTCTTAATCACTCCACTGCATCATCCTACAGCCTGCTACTCCTGTACTTCACATCTATGAGTCTACTCTTTAATAGTCCTGGATTCCCGATTTATCCTGAGATTGTCATGTAACCTAAGGTATCCAAGGGTTCTCACCACCACCTTCCACTGGAGGGTGCTGCATATTTTAATCAGACTCCTTTTTCAACCCAACCACTGGGTTATGTGGTACACCTGCATGCAATGGGGATCTGTGATTTTTTCCCTACCTTTACAGATTCTCAACCATGTCCACACCCCTTCCTCTCTTTTGACTACTGCCCCCCCAGGTCAATGCCTTCAGCCTTCACTAGTGCCCACACAACAGTCCTCTCCCAATATGGACATGGCCATCTCTCATTGTCACTCTGTCAGTTGCCCAAGACAATAACTGAACCAGGGTCACCTGAGCTATAATCAGGGCTTTCTCACTCTTCTCCACTGGAGCGACTGAAATAGCATATATTGTACAACATACAAAGCTGTGGCTATAAGGAAGTGCACTTCTGCTACAGAAGGCAATGGTAGCAAGGAATATAACTGAAATTTGAGTACGCTTTCACTTATGTGGTTTCTTTGAAGTAAATGTGTCTATGGCATGCTCATTTAATAGTGAATTAAACAAAGTAAGTGTTTCAATTTCAACAACTGAGGCTGAACCATGAGTCTTATCCTTTGTTTTTTTTTTTTTTTTTTTTTTTTGTGAATTGAATATTTAGGCTTGTTGGTTAGCTCTGAATGGTCTGTTGACAAAAAGAAAGTTTTGGTGAATGGCTTTGTGCCAGTGAAAAACTCACTTCGAGTGCTTAAATATTTTTTACTAATTTTTCATCTAAGCACAGGGCTGTGCCAAAAAACATTGTGTTTAGGTTTGAAAGATTCTAATCAAATGAATAGTTTTTGAAGTAAATTGAGTTTCAAATGTTGAGTTTTAAGGAATTATTTATGTTTGATACTTACTGTGTGGGCTCTAAATGTCATAGCTTTGCTTCAATTATTGGCAAACTTGAAAACTGAAATATTTTGTGCATATGGTTTATGTTTCTTAAATGGGCCTTGGATGTCACAGATTTGTTTTTGTCCTTGCTAAACTGGGCTTTTAAGTTTGCTGATTAGTATTTCAGGGAATGCAGATAAATGAAATAAGTTTTACGTTTTCCATTACCAGAAAAGAAATGATATGCCAGGAGATTCAATACAGCCTACACAGTGCTTTTTCCACCATGTTCACATCTTGGCACAATGTGCACATGGCCAAAGGAACTTTTAAATTCAGTAAGTGCCATGTAGAGGCATGCACCCCTGTGGAAAGAAGTGAAACACCATAACATGCTAATTGCTCATAAGCAGCTGAGTAGCATACTAATCAACACAGGAAACATGATGAGCAATTCGACAATGAAGAAAACAGCCATGTAGACTCTGTGCTGGTGTTCTGTCTGTATTACAAAATGTTTGGAATACAGCCATGGAAAGAGTCTACATGGTGAGAGTTGTACACACGAACAATGTAATAATAGCAAATTAAGTACAGAAGCTGGAAGAGCAATGGTTGAAATAGAATGTGAAAATCCATAAACAACATATAAAATACTTAAAAGGGAAATACAGTCCCATTAATGGATCTTGAAGGCTGAGTCCCAAGAGAAAAAACTTTAGTCATACCTGAAATTCCAGTGGCAATAGGCTTTAATGCTGATATATTTTAAAGTATAGTTGATGAAATGTCTAAATGAAACCACTGGATATACCTAATGCAAATAATTGTTTATGTCTATTCTTGTAACAGGTGGACTGCCACTTGTGATAACAATACTTGGTCCCATTAGTATTACTAGCAGTGTGTACTATGTGATAAGGTGTGCAAATGAACCTCAGGGTTTGTATATTCACATGACAGCATGGATTTAGGACATCAGACTTTGGACATTACTTCACATGCATGCATGCTTATACTGACTAAACTAGTGAAGGTTTTTTTTTTAAATGCCGCAGACTGCATTATTTTTAATTTGCCTCTGTTTTTTTCTTCAGCACAATACAAGAGCACAACAGCATTTTTAAATATTGCTCTTACAAACTTAGAAACATGATAGAATAATAGGTTTTGTGTTAGCATGTATTTTCTGAAGGTTATGAAATCTGAAACTCAAATGGCTGTCATTATTTTCTGACATCAGTCTTGTAGACTTGGCAGTGCTTTCCCAGAAAATCACAGCTTTATGAAAAATGGACCAAAATATGAAACACAAATCTGGACATTCTGCAAAAATCTGTACCATTGAAAGGTATGATAGTGACAGCTAAATGTATAAGTGTGCGCTAATCAAAATAAATATAAAAAACATTAAACAGACTATTCATAGTTAAATGTCAGCATATGCACCATGTAGCTGATGAAATGAAGGCATATCCATCTAAAAAGCAATACTCCTCTGTGTAGATATAGCCTAAAGTAATATTCTCCCCTTCTGTGTTCAACATTCAGCTCCCTTTCAGTTTCCCTAGCTACATCGTTGCCAACAGTCCAGAGTCAGAGCTGTCAGCACGATGATGATGCAAATGTGGTCTGAACTCATTAGAATTACTGACTCCCAAAAAATAGTGCAGGCACTCTCTCAGTGTTTATGTTTATGGGATGACAATTGTAAATGCTTACATCAGGTGGGTGTGTCAGGTTAAACTTACAAAATGTTACATGTAGGTTTGTCAAGATTGGAAATTCAAGTAAGCAGTGCACATTTCACGGGTTCTGTTTCACTAAAATCCAACCTCCTCTAAATGTGTTGGCAAATTGTGTTTTCGCTGTCAGTTTTTTAGTATTATTTGGTATAAAAAAAAAGAAAAGAAAAAGAAAAAAGGAAGAAAAAGTTGAAATGAGGAAACATAATCCATGACATACACAGTAGAAAATGTTAGTATACATACGAGATATGTCCATAAAGGTCTGGATTTCAACTCTCACTCCAATGCACCTTCAGAAAACAGGATGGGTGCCTTATCCCTCTTTGCCACACAAACAGCTTTAGAGCAAAGAACTGAAGTCATTCTTCACACAACCAACTGCAACAGAATGTACACTGATATCAAATCTGTTATTTTCACATTTATTATTATATTTGGACGTACTACACTTAGCAATCACGCAACCTGTTATGATTATTGCTTGCAAATATGTAGCTCTGTCTTACCTTTCTGTGTTTCCTGGTCACTCATCAGTTATCTAACCAGGACTCTAAGACATGCAGTCTGTAAGCCATTCTATATCACTGGCCTTAAAATGTGCAAGGATATTAACTTTCAATAATATGACATACATTGACCAACAACTGAAGGGCAGGTTGGATGGCACAAGCAAGCATAGACTGTGCTTTGGGGGGGGCAAAGGTGGGTTATTATTATTATGGCACATACAAGGATACAACTGTTCTTTGAGGGGGGAAACAAAGCTGCGTTACTGTTGTTGCACATATAAACATAGACTGTTCTTTTGGGGTGAGCAAAGGTGAATTACTGTTATGGCACAAACAAGAATGGACTTTTATTTTTGGGGGAGCAAAAGTGAGTTACTGTTATGGCACAAACAAGGGTATACCTGTTCTGTTGAGGGGGAACAAAACTGAGTTATTGTTATAGCACATACAAGCATAAACTGTTCTTTTGCGGTGAGCAAATGTAAGTTACTGTTATGGCACAAACAAGAATGGACTGTTGTTTTGGGGGTGGCAGCAAATCTGAGTTACTGTTATTGCACAAACAAGGATATGTTGCTCTTGTTACAATCCTTGTTCTGCATCCTGACTGTTGTTTGAGCTTGTGAAGGTTGTGAAGTCAGGAACCCCAATGCGCATCTTTGCTTTCTAACTTGCTTCATCAATGATTTTCCAGTACAAACATATGGTGCTAAACTGAGGGTATGCAGTTATCATCAGTACTTTTGAGAGGTATGACTGTGTGAATCTTTGATGCCTGAGGCCTACTACTTACTAATGAACACATATAAGTCAAATAAGTCTCTACTGTCACATGTTACTGTAATGTTTGTACAAATCTCCCATCTTTTACTTGCTTATTGTAAAAAGTGATGCTATGCTTTGTCTCTTAGCCAGTGCAAGTGCATACTGAGCATGCCTATGGCTTCCTACACCCAAAGCAGCTGGGGGTTCCCCCTCTGACTCCTCATCTGCCTGTGATTATGGTGACCTTGGCATTAGTGGTTTGATGTGTGCCCCTTCCTCATGCTGATCCTGCTGCAGCTGTTTCACAGGTTCATAGGTAGGTACTAGGCTATTGACCCTAGGGCCTATATAAACCTAGCCTAAAAGGTACCCTGGCTTTTACCACCCACAAAAATTATTTTCCTGTGGCCCTGTCGAGCAGAGCTACAGAGGTGATCCCCAGGGTGAATTTCCTATTTCCCATCCAATCATCAAGATTTTTCTTGAAGAGTGCTAATGAGGAGCTTTGTTTGATATATATAGGTAGTTTGTTCCAGAGTATGGGAAGTCTCTGGGACAGGAATCTATCCCTCCAGCATGTTCTGTCTATTGGGGTGACAAGGTTTAGGTCCCTAGAGCATGTAGCTCAGAGGGATTGGGATTTCTTTAAGTGGAGCATGCCCAACAGCTCTGGGTTTGACATTGCTTTGTATGTTAGGCAGAGATCACCTCTGAGTTGGCGATATGCGACGGAATAAAGCTGGAGTTTTTTGAGATGGCCTATGTAGGGCATCTGTTTGAGGCCGGTAATCCTCTTTGTGAGGTATTTCTGTGGCCTCAGGATTATGTTATGTAGCATGGCACATACTATGATGATTTTGTACATGTCTGTGGATTGTACTACAGGGCCCCCCACATGCATCTAGGCACCAGAACTGTGACTTCAGCAGCACAAACATGCACTCAGTAACATTTCTGGTGTGCCTCATTATGGCGTTCTTCCATAGATGTGTGTGCATTTCTGATGTGTGTCATCAGCCATGGTTTCAGTGCATAGCCTGCATTCCCCAGTAAATGACCCTGTGGGATATTCCCTCAGCAAACATCTGGTACAATTGGGATGTGTGCCAGATATGTGAGTCTTGGTAATTACAAGGATTGCCAGCACACATATTCAAGATCCTTTGCATTACACATGACTTGGCAGTTGATAGAGTGGTAGCCCTTTCTGTTAATGTAGAGTCTATCCTGTTCCCCAGGTGGTGCCTTCATTTCTACATGAGTGCAATGTGTGACAACCTATACTTCAGGCTAGTGCACTACCCAGTAGAATTGTTGCATATTTTTGGCCTTCTCCTCAGAACTATGGAGAAAATATATGTGCTCACTGGCATGTCGGAGCATGCCTTCCAGGAATTCTTTCTTCCACATTGCTCTTGTTTCTGCCTGCAAATTCTGATATTTTATGACTTTGTGTCTCTCTGTACATAAGACACTGTATTCACCGGGTGTAGTGATTTCAATAATCAATGCTACTTTTGTTTTCTTTTCATGGACTACTATATCTGGTTTTCTTGTATCTATTTTTTGAACTGTTGGTAATGGGTGATCCCATGTGATATAAACCTCATTTTGTGGCTCATGTGTCCAGTGTTTTCAGCTACTTCAATATTATAATGTTTGCACAATACCCAATGCACGATCTTGCCACATTATTATGCCTTTCAGTATACAGTCTTTCTGCCATTAGTATATCACAACCAGCAACAAGATGTGCAACTGTTTCCAATTCTGTTTTACAAAACCTACACTTGTCTGTTTCTCCCACACATTCAGTGGACTTTGTAAACCAATGTGAACTTAGCCCACTAATATTAACCTTTCATCTTTTGGTTTAAAGCCACCTCTCCTTATCCATTCCTGCATTTAATCCTGATCAACATGAGGTTGTTCCAAGAGTTTTCTATACTTGCAACTATATTTTTACATTTTCCACATTTCTTGCCTTTTCATCTGATTCTTCATTTTATATTCTTTGTTTTGTTTTTTGGCACATTCAGTTGCTGCCTGATTTTTATTTACTTCTGGTTTGACTTCCATTCCCACTTGATGCCGATATACTTCTGCTAAACTAAACAGTGAAGTTATCTTAGATTTATTCTCCTCATGTTTCAAAGCCTTCACTACATTTGGGTCTTGTGAGGTCAGCAGATATGTATGCAGTCCCACGATTGCAGATCCATACATGTGATCAGTTTCAAGAAAGTCCATACCTCCTTCAGAATCAGTTGATGAATTTTCCGGTGTCGATGGGAGGAGAAATTGCGTGGGAGTTATTCTGAAAGAACAGTATGCAAAGAGTGTTTTGGAGGTGAAAAGAGTGTTGGATAGAGTGATGTTTATGAAGCTGGAAATTGGTGGTGTAATGATGAATGTTGTTAGTGCATATGCTCCACAAGTTGGGTGTGCAATGGATGAGACAGAAACATTTTGGAGTGAATTGGATGAAGTGGTGATGACTGCACCCAAGGGTGATTGGAGCAGATTTCAATGGGCATGTTGGTGAAGGGAACAGAGAGGATGAGGAAGTGATGGGTAGGTATGGTGTTAAACAAAGGAATGCAGAAGGTCAGATGGTAGTGGATTTTGCGAAAAGGATGGACATGGCTGTGGTGAATACATATTTTAACAAGAGGGAGGAGCATGGAGTGACATACAAGAGTGGAGGAAGATGCACACAGGTGGATTATTTCTTATGTAGGAGGGCCAGTTTGAAGGAGATTGGAGACTGTAAAGTGGTGACCGGAGAAAGTGTAGTTAGGCAGCATAGGATGGTGGTTTGTAGGATGACGTTGGTGATCAAGAAGAGGAGGAGGAGTGTGAGGGCAGCACCTAGGATCAAATGGTGGAAATTGAAGAAGGGCAATTGTGAGGTGGAGTTCGGGATGAGTTAAGACAGGCACTGGGTGGCAGTGAAGAGTTACCAAATAGCTGGGTAACTATAGCAGAGCTATTAAGGGCGACGGCTAGAAAGGTGCTTGGTATCATATCAGGACAGGGGAAGGACAAGGAGACATGGTGGTGGAATGAGGAAGTACAGAAGAGTATACAGGCAAAGAGGTTGGTAAAGAAGAAGTGGGATTGTCAGAGAGATGAAGAAAGTAGACAGGAGTATAAGGAGATGAGGTGCATGGCAAAGAGAGAGGTGGCGAAGGCTAAGGAGGGAGAAAAGGACCTGTACCAATTGGCTAGACAGAGGGACCAAGCTAGGAAAGATGTGCATCAGGTAAAGGTGATAAAGAATAATGAGGGAAACACACTTACAAGCGAGGAGAGTGTGTTGAGCAGATGGAAAGAGTACTTTGAGGGATTGATGAATGAAGAGAATGTGAGGGAGAGAAGGTTGGATGATGTAGGGATAGTGACCAATGAAGTACAATGGATTAGCAAGGAGGTAGTAAGGATAGCTATGAAGAGAATGAAGAATGGAAAGGCTGTTGGCCCAGATGACATACCTGTGGAAGCATGGAGGTGTTTAGGTGAAATGGCAGTGGAGTTTTTAACCAGATTGTTTAATGAAATCTTAGAAAGTGAGAGGATGCCTGAGGAATGGAGAAAATGTGTTTTGATACCAATTTTTAAGAATAAGGGTGATGTGCAGAGCTGTAGTAACTACAGAGGGATTAAATTGATCAGTCACAGCATGAAGTTATGGAAAGAGTAGTGGAAGCTAGGTTAAGAAGGGATGTGATGATTAGTGATCAGCAGTATGGTTTCATGCTGGGAAAGAGCACTACAGATGCGATGTTTGCTCTGAGAGTGTTGATGGAGAAGTACAGAGAATGTCAGAAGGAGTTGCATTGTGCTCCTGTAGACTTAGAGAAAGCATATGACAGGGTGCCTAGAGAGGAGTTGTGATATTGTATGAGGAAGTCAGGAGTGTCAGAGAAGTATGTAAGAGTGGTACAGGATATGTACAAGGGTAATGTGACAGAGGTGAGGACTGCAGTGGGAGTGACGGATGCATTTAAGGTGGAGGTGGGGTTACATCAAGGATCAGCTCTGAGCCCTTTCTTATTTGCAATGGTGATGGACAGGTTGACAGACGAGATCAGACAAGAGTCCCCATGGAATATGATGTTTGCATATGACATTGTGATCTGTAGTGAGAGGAGGAAACAGGTGGAGGAGACCCTTTGTGACAGACGAGTACCTGTAAGATTGAAAGGGAAGGTCTACAAGAGGGTAATGAGACCAGCTATGTTATATGGGTTGGAGACAGTGGCATTGACAAAAAGGCAGGAGCTTGAGCGGGATGTGGCAGAGTTAAAGATGTTAAGATTTGCACTGCGTGTGACGAGGGTGGACAGGATTAGGAATAAGTATATTAGAGGGTCAGCCCAGGTTGGAAGGTTTGGAGACAAAGCCAGAGAGGCAAGATTACGTTGGTTTGGACATGTGCTGAGGAGGGATACTGAGTATATTGGGAAAAAGATGCCAAGGATGTAGCTGCCAGGTAACAGGAAAAGAGGAAGGCCTAAGATAAGGTTTATGGATGTGTTGAGAGAGGATATGCAGGTGGTTGGTGTGACAGAGCAAGATGCAGAGGACAGAAAGAAATGGAAACAGGTGATCCGCTGTGGCAACCCCTAAAGGGAACAGTCAAAAGAAGATGATGAGTTGATGAGTTTTCCTGTGCAAATTCCAAACTATCCAACACCTTCTGGGGCCAATCAATCACTCCAGAACCGTAAGTTAGGACAGGAAGAGGAAATTGGATTATAGCTTGAAGTTTACCTAGATGTCAATGCTGCTTTCAGTATTAATTTAAATCTTCTAAAATATTCCTTGCTAAGTTTTATTCACAGTTACACATTTTATTTTTGATCCTTCATCAATTCCCAAATATTTATACACTCCTTCTTGCTCAAGTTCTTTTATATCACATTCTGATGCTGAAAACTACTGTTTTCGTGGTGCTGCAGCTTTCCGGCTTTAAAAGTTGCTTTTGCATATTTATCAAGACCAAATGACATATTTGTATTATCTGAAAAAGTTTTGACCACTTGCAGTTGTGCTTTCAGTTCCTCATCTGACGAACTATACAGTTTTAAATCATCTACAAAAAGAAGATGAGAAGTCTTTATGCTTTGTTGCATCTGGGAGCCAAATTGTAGCCATGATCTAATCTGTTAAGCAGACAGCTTAATGGGTTAAGGGCAAGACAAAAGAGCAGCACAGACAGAGTCACCCTGGAGTATCTCCCTTTGAATCTTTATCCCTGAAATAATAATTTGTTCTTTATCATGGCTTAACTGTAGACTGGTTTCTCACTGCTACATGGTTGCTGTTATGTAATTGATCAGTGTAGGGTGTATCATACATTTTTATGCACTCTTTATCCATGAATGTGGGATACTGTCTAGTCTAATGCTTTTTTGTAGTCTATCCATACCATACTTGATTCGTCCCCTTTTTTATCATTCTCCATTATGACCTTATTTAACAAATTATCCTTTGTCCCATATGACTTTCTTTTGTTACCCTTTTGTTCTATTGCCATAATTAAGTTTTCTTCTAAATAACTATAAACTGTCGGCATCAGTTCCGGTGTAAAGTTTATATATCATCGAAAGGCAAGTTATTGGGCTATAGTTTTTAGGATAGCCTGCAGGATTGCTCTTAAGTAGGAACATTGTTTTTTCCTGTTGTTATGCAGGCTGGTGTCTGTTTGTGGTGCACATAAATAGTCCTTAATCATGGCTAAATCTTCATGTTTGGGGTGCACACCAATAGTCCTTAATCATGGCTAAATCTTCATGCAAAGATGTTAATATTTTAGCCAGAAGTTATGTACTTCATCTGGGCCTGGGATTTTCCAATGAAAGGCTTTCCTTAACTTTGTTTTAATCTCTCTGGCCGTTACTTCATCCCAGTTCATATCCTGTACATTTGAAATTCTTACTGTTTCTTTTCCTTCTTCTATCCATTTAGCATCTTTGTTATGTTCCACAGGATCTTCATAGATTTTTTTTCTCCAAAATATATCTATTTCTTCTTTCTTTGGTGGTCTTTCTATTCCTTTTACCTTTTTTCCCCAATTCTCTATAAAACTTTTTTTGGGTCATCAATCAATTGCTTATTTTATAGTTTTCCTTTGAATTTATCTATGTATCTTCTAAGTTTTTCTGCTTGTGCTGATATTTTTAGTTTATTAGTTACAGTAGTGAATGATAGATCTTGATCTGTTATAATACTGTGCATTGCTTTTTTCATGTCTGTCTTTCTGAGTATTTTTGTTGATCTGTTCCCTCTTCTATTCTCTTCTAACAATGACACTTCTTGTGTTAGTTGCGTTATAGTTTTCTCTCTTCGATACTTCCATGATGGCATTCAATTTCTCCCCTTTCCATCCCGTACTACCCTGTGTTCTTGAGGTAGGACTTTATCTGTTATTAATTTAGCTGCACAGTAATATATTCTATTTACATCTCTTATACAGTGGATATAAAAAGTATACACACCCCTGTTAGAATTCCATTTTTTTGTGACGTAAAAAATGAGACCACAATAAATCATTTCAAAACTTTTCCCACCTTTAATGTGACTTATAACCTGTACAATTCAATTGAAAAACAAACAAATCTGTTAGGGGAAAAATATAAAAAAAATAAAAAACAATATGCTGGTTGCATAGGTGTGCACACCCTTAAACTAATACTTTGTTGTGAGTGCACACCCTTAAACTAATACTTTGTTGCCGCAGCTTTTGATTTAATTGCAGCATTCAATCTTCTTGGGTAGGAGTCTATCAGCATGGCACATCTTGACTTGGCAATGTTTGCCCACTCTTCCCTGCTAAACCACTCAAATGTGTTTTATGAGTTGTAGCCCGGTAGTGCTGGGGTGCTCTGTTACTGCACAGATGTTAAAGTTCTCCATACTGAGGAGTGCTTTGAGTGCGTGCATTTTGAGATTTAAACTCCTGGCGTTAAGTAGCATAACCCTCATTTTTTTATTTGTGCCATTTATGGAGGTGGGTTTGACTTTTGAGCCTTGTCTAAAAAGGCACTATGGGGGCAGCAAGAGCCTTGGCCAGTATTTGAAAGTCTAGGGGTGACAGGTGCAAGCCATCTTTTGCAAAGCAACGAGGCTTGTCGAGCATGTTGTCCCAGGCTGACAGACAATGGATCCCCTTTGAATGACATCAGAAGCTTAGCCAATTGTTAAAATTAATAATTTTTTCTTTATACTGCGGTATCATTCTTGGTGAGGCAGGATGCTACTCAGGGTCAGGGTCATACCTGCCTGGGCTACATGATCAGAGAGCTCTTCCATGTCTCTTTTCATGTAGTCCAGGGAGGTACGTCTCAGGTCATTCACACCAACGTGAACAATGACAGAGTCATATTTCTACTTGTTCTGAAGTGACTTGAGTGCTTGTGTTATGTGGCGGATTCTGGCTCCCGACAGGCAGCTAACCGTAACCTTCTTCTTGTCCAGCTTAGTGAGTGGGACGTCAGTGTGCCTGACTATAGAGATGCCTATTACTAGGGTGTTAGGTATGTTATTTCGCCTTAAGGGCTGTGATTGTACGGCATACTGATTTTGTGTTTTATGTGTTGTCTGGTTTGTGACAGGAGGTGCAGATTTTTTGGGTCTCTGCTTTGGAGGTCTCTGATGCTTTTGCAGGTTTTTATTTAGAGCCTCTATGTATGATTTCATGTATTTATGTGTATTTTTGCCAGTGCTGGTTTAGTATGTCTATGTGAGGCTGGATGTGTGCTGCAAGTGTTAACCTTCTCCTCATGACTGCCTGTTTCAGTCTTGGGTGGAGAGAGCTTAGCCTCCAGTTTAGCTATATAATTGCATCTCTTGCATATGTTAATGTTTTGTGGTAGGAGGAGAGGGTTGTCTGTGTACATGAGGCAGTTATAACATTGCCTCAGAATCCCCAGGTTCACCAGCTGGACTGGAGAGTATACCCGAAATTGCCCTTTCGTCATGCCTAAATAGTAGGGTGAGCTGCTTAGTCACTTGGTTGGTGATGGGTGAATAATGAACCTTGCCCTGCTGGCCAATCAAGTGTAGGGGTATATTACTGTTTGCTATTAGGTCTGAGCAAGTGCTGGACTGTAAGATGCTTTGTAAGTGCTTAGGTTGAAAGTTAGACTACTTTCAAGGGAAAAACTGAAAAGGAGACTTGGTGGAGCTGGGAATAATTTAGCCCTAGATAACCGGCTCTGCACTGATGTGCAAAACCGTGCAAGCATGGTTTTTACAGCAGGGAAATGAAAGAGATAGAAATTAGCCCAAAATGGCCTATAAACTACTAAAGTTTGGGCTGGAACCACTCCTCCAGAGACAGATGGCTGCTCAAAGCTTCATCTCTCACAGGTGAACAGAGAAACCTCCTTCTATCCAAGTAAGGTATGGGCAACTCAGAAACTTGTAACACAGCCCTGAATTCAGCACTAAAAACTGATTTTTGATTTAAAGATTTGGCATAATATTGGATGGAAATGGATCTGACAACCATTTTGAAGGGTTTGTCCCAAGACAAAGATGATGTTCAAATTTTTGGAATTCAGAAGGACGGTATTTTTCTCAATAATAAGAGGGCTAAGGACCTGGAGGATCATTGTAAGGAGTTATTTTTTTAAAATAACCAAAAGTATGTCACAATTGAGAAGCAATGTATGGAATCTTAAGTTATTTAAAGCCTATAAGGCTAGAAACATTACTCCTAGGGGCCTTAGATTTAAACTTCAACCATTTGTGAATGGTCCAGATGAACAGCTAAATGATGAATGGGTTAAGGCTCAACATACAGCAACTATGTTATTTGTAGATATTCTTATCTCTTTTTATGCAAGAAGTATTGATGCCAATACAATACAGGTCAATATATTATGTGAGAATATTAAATCCTTTGAGGGACAGATGATATATAAATCTTGTTTAACTAAACTTTCCAAGGATTTATTGGTATTGGAACAAGGTTTGAAAGAAAAAAAGATACACAAATTTCAAAGGGATGTCACAGATTATACGGAAGGAAAGCCCTTTGGCATTAAAAAAATGTGTCAGATTTAGAGAAGGGGAGTCCTTACCCACAAAATTTAGAAAAAAAGAGACCTAGGTCTATATTAAAAAGATCTAAGACTGATTTTAGCAGCACCTCAGGGGAGGAATCTTCAACTACCGAACATGAACATGTTTTCATTCAGGAGTCCCCAGCATATAAGAGAACACAAACATGGACTGCCCTTTAGGATTAAGAGACACAGGGGGAGAAGAAACACAAACATAGACACCGTAAAGAATTTGGAAATGTTACTGGATGTTCTAACTCAGAAATAGATGTACATTCAAATGTTCACAATATTTCATCTGTGTCTTTGAATGATACACAATTAAAAATACTCAATAAAGGGCTATCCTTTGTTCCTGTTTTTTTTTGTTAACGAATATAGCTTTGTACAAGATGTGTTGACCTTTTGTAGATCACTCAATTTAAAATTGCTCTTTGGAAATACAGATAACTCACAAAGATCTACTGGTTTTCGATTTTATAAATCCACTTTTCAGCCACCAATGGATAAATATGTGGCAATTTTTCAAGAAAAGGTGATCAAGGATATACATTTTAAACAGGAAGATACATCGGTGCTTAACAATAATTTATCTGATCTAGAAATTCAGGCCATTGAGAGTTTAAGGACTAACCCAAATATTGTCATTACTTCAGCAGACAAAGGGGGTGCTGTGGTTATAATGGACTCAGAACAGTATATGGCTGAGGCATATACTCAACTTAATAATAAACAACATTATATGTGGATGCCTTTAGATCCTACTGATATGTTTAAACAACAAATTGATGAATTTTTGGGAGAAGTGGTTGAGGTAGGAATTATTAATAAGAACATCAAGATGCAACTAACAGTGGCCAACCCAAGTAAACAAATTTTTTACTTATTGCCAAAAATTCATAAGGATTTACTGAAACCTCCAGGTAGACCTATAGTTTCAGGTCGGGGATCATTAGCAGAACCACTTTCAGAATTTTTTACTTTACATCTCAAGCCTTTATTGACATTAGTTAGATTTAGGTTAAAAGACACTACAGAGTTTTTACAAATCATCACAGATTCCCAATTAGAGCCCAGTTGGTTGATGTGTACACTTGACGTTAAGTCATTATATACTAATATCCCACACTGGGCTGGGTTGCAGGCAGTAGAATATTGGTTGAAAAGAAGCAATCTTTACCCACCTGGTTTGAATACCTTAATTATTTGTATGGTGGAGCATGTATTAACTAAGAATGTGTTTTATTTTTATCAACAATGCTATCTGCATGTTAAAGGTACAGCCATGGGAGCTTCTTTTGCCCCCACATATGCCAACCTCTTTATGGGATATTTAGAAGAATATCTCATTTATGATAAATCTCACAATATATATATATAGAGGAATTGGATATATGGCGAAGGTACCTAGATGATTGTTGGTTTATTTGGAGATGTGATCAAGAATATTTGTTAGAATTTGTTCATTATCTTAATGACAATGTTTGGGGGATTGAATTTACTCTCAATGTACAATACCATCAAATTCAATACTTGGATGTTTGTGTGAACAGAAACAGTGACCACACTTTAGACTCAAAAGTCTTTAGAAAAATATCCCCAATATAATATGTTATTGGATGCTAGTAGTTTACATCCCAAACATATTTTTCAAAATATCCCCAAGTCCCAATTTTTAAGAATCAGAAGGATTTGTTCTAATAAGGACAACTATGATTTTTTTCATCAGGACCTTAAGAAGAGATTTCTTGCTAGGGGATATAAATATGGGGATGTAGTTTCAGCCTCCAAGTGGGTACAACAGTTTAATCGTGAGGATTTACTGAAATATAAGGACAAAAACATCTCTACTGTGACACCCATTAGATTTATTACAACATTTGGCAGAAACATTAATGTCATCAAAAGAGTAATCAATAGCAATTGGAACATTTTGATGATGAACCCTAAGCTTACTGACATTCTGCTTCAAGAGTGCTTGTTTTCCTATAGGAGAGGTTGTACATTAGGCTCTTACTTTAATTGGTACAAGAGAGGTAATAAACAAAATGTTGGAGGGATACAGCGTACATTGTCAGAAATTGAATTAAGGGGTTGTTTCCCATGTGGTCACTGTTCTTTTTGTGTTCATATTAAGAAGTCTAAAGAATTTTCTAGCAAACATGTTACCAAAATTTTTGATATTAGATGTTTTGGTACCTGTGGGACCAGTTGGGTTATCTATTTGGTGACCTGTTCCTGTTTAGCTTTTTATACAGGTCAAACATCCAGACCGTTCAGAATCAGGATATCTGAACATTTGAGTAATGTTAGAAATAAACATTGTACTAGTGCTTTATACAAACATACTTTGAGCCATACTAATGACAAATTTTATATTCAGATTATTGATGTCATTAGGGGGGATAATAGTGACAAGTCTGGTTGGCATAATTTGTTGAATCACAAAGAAAAAGCATGGATTATCAGATTAGGTGGATTATTTTATCCAGACTTAAATGAACATTTATAAAATATCTTTTTGGTATTAATAACAACAAAAATATGTGGTCCTATATACTGGATGATTGTGTTCCCTTATTAATTTCTATATATGTAAAAACTGAGGGTATATACCGGCCCAATTTGAAATTGTAAACTGTAACTTTAAATGAACTCCCATCGATTTGCATAATTAATGAGTTTTCTGACTATATATAGCCAGTGAATAGAATGTTATGGTATCACTGAAGAAGGCTATATGCCGAAACCGGTATGATCCTGTATTCACACTTTTTATTGTAAAGAATAAAATTGTGTTCTATGGTGCTGGCTATCATTTTTGGAATATTACTGAATTCAGCACTAGCCTGAAAACTGGACTATACTAGCTTAGAAAGGTGGGAAACAAGCACAATTTTTTTTTGAAAAGATAAGGCAAAAACAGTAAAAATACACTTAAAACAGCTTTATACAACTACAAACAGTAAAAAATACACTTAAAATGCTTTAGATGACTTCAAATAATCAAAAGGCTTTTAAACAAATTACCCAATTAACCAGTAAAATAAGCCACGGTGGTGCAGTGGTAGTGTTGTTACCTCACAGCAAGAGGTTCTTCCATTCGATTCTCAGCTGGAGTGCAGGGAGTGCCTCTGTGTGGTGTCTGCATGTCCTCCCCGCAGTTGGGTGGCATTCGAAAGACATGTGTAAATAGGCGTGCCTTCATTGAAGGTTGTACATCGAGCTGGTACCTTGGCATTCGTGAAAATCTACTGCCAATCATTAGCGGACCGGAGTTCCACTGTGGCGACCCCTAACCAGGAAAAGCCAAAAGACAAACAACAGCAACCCAATTAACCAGTAAAAAAAATCTCAAATCTGACCCTGTTCCTGTAGTCTTCAATCTGCACACTCCTGCCACTGGGGTGCAGGGGAACCTTCTCCAAAAAAGAAGGCCTGGATTAGTGCTCAAGTTATACAAACAATGCTTGATTCAGCAGGCCTGAATCTTGTTTATGTGACAGCAAACAAGGCACACCAATTTCAGTAAGAAACAGTTCAAATATGCAGGCACTATAAGCCTCTAACCAGAAATTCCTAGCTCAGAAGGGCAGTTTCCAGCCTCTCCTCCCACAAGAGTGCAAACCACAAACCTTGTTAATGTAAAATAACTGGCCTGAAGCCCAAGTACTTAAACCAGAACTAATACACTTTTAGAATAACAGACACTGAGCCTTCAATCAGCAGTTCCCAACTTAGAAGGATATAAGCTACCTGTCCTGCCACAACGGTGCAGATCACAAACCTTCTTAATGTAAAACAACTTGTCTGAAGCCCAAGTGCTTAAACCAAAAGGCTTAAAATGATAGTTACACCAAGCAGTAACAAATACAATTGAGTACTTTTAAGATGAAACAAAAGCAAAATAAAGTAATAAAGTAGGAAGAAACACAAATACAGTAAAAGCAGATGAATAAAGTGCAATTTTTTTTGAGTGAGCAAATGAGATGGGCCCAGGAGCAGTATCCAAATGCAAATTTACAAGGGGGGGGCAGTTTCAAAGTCATCAAGATTAACACCAAAACAAAAGCAGGGAAGGTGGGTGAGGAACTAACTGAAAAAACAGAGCCACAACTTCCAGCTAGATAGTATTCAATGCAACACAAATAAATCAATTTAAATGCTGTTTTATTTGAAAAAAAGTGCAGATAAAGATTTACTAAAATTCACTTATGCATCCAGTTGATTGCAGGTAGGTCTTAGCCAGCCAAAGTTCAGAGTTTAAGTAGATCTGGATGCCTTTGCCTGTATTTCTCTTCGAATATCTTTGGGGCTGCCTTTTCTGTGTTGATTAATTTGGCTTCCTCCTTTGCATAAATATTCTACCATATTAGATCTCTCTTTCCCATGTCCATATTTCTTTTTAATACCCTTCAAAAGTCTCTATAGATTGTGTTCTTCATATTTTTGCACTTCCTCATTCACTTCTTTTTAAAAAACAACCCAAGGTTTCTTGTTCTATATAATGCTTCTCATGGAACTGTTGTATTAACGAACATAATTTTTTATCTGAAGCTTCTGATAGTTTTTCTTGTGGAATTATTTTTCTTTCCTCTAATTTCTCTTTTAATCTTTTTATATATCTTCTGTCTGGAAATTATAGGCTTCTTGCATAATAGTAACAATACATATTTTTTTCTTATCCTCAATAGTCTACTCTGTCATCTGTGTAGCTCTTTTTTTCCTGTTTTAGTGATTTTTTTTAACTACTACTTCCTTCTACAACAGGGGTCATCCTTCCCCTGAGCCTGGCCTACCCCTATTGTAGGAATGTTTCAGTGTCTTGAGGATTCTACACTGTCATTTTTTCCAGTCCAGGCACCTGTGCATCTACTAGGATTAGGCACTTTTTATCCTTGGTCTTCTGCACCTAGGTATCTTTTTTATATTTTAACCTTTTTCTGTCTGTGATATATTCTATATAAAATACAGTTTCTATATCAGCGTCATCTTGGAGAGATTTTGTGAAAAACAGGGTTCACCTCATTAAATTCCAGCAATACTTCTCTTCTTAGCTTGTTGACTTATCATGTCTCCATTTGGACCTCATGTGGGTGAGTTTAGCAATGAAGTCTGTGTGGGGGATAGTGTCAAAGGCCTTGGTGAGGTTGAGATAGGTAGTATGCATTGTTTTACCTTCATCCAAGTCTTTCCTGACATTTTCAAAGAAGTCCACCAGGTTTAATGAGCATGATCTACCTTTAACAAAACCAGATTGGGTCAGTCAAGAGTTTAAAGTCTCCTGTATTCTTGTTGGTTAGGTCTATGATGATTTTTTCCATGGCATTACAGATAATGCTAGTTAGGCTTATGGGTCTATAAGTCCCAGGGTCAGTTGAGGGACCCCCTTTATGCAAAGGGATCACAGATGCAGTTTTCCATTTGGGTGGGACAAAGCCAGTACTTATACTATGATTGAAGAGACTACCCAATGGTTCCACTGGCTCCTGTTTTACACAATTTAGTAAACAGCCTGGGATGTTGTCCGGCCCCATAGAGGCTGTATTTTTGGTCTTGGAGAGGGCAGTTATGACTTGCTCATTAGAGATACTAGGTAGAGGACTGGTTACAGCTATACTTTGGAGTATGATTGGTGGGGACAGCAGTGTGAAGTTTTTGCTGAACCTGTCTGCTAGCAGGTTAGCAATTTTCACAGGTTTCATATGAGTAGTACTGTCCACTACTAGTTCTGGGCAAATTTAAGCTTTCCCTTTAAGATTTTGGATATAGTTATAAAATGCCTTGTGATTATCCTTAGCCAGGGATGCTAATTTGGTTTTGAGTTAGCTTTTTAGGACTTAACAAGATGTTTAATTGCTTAATCAAGCTTTCAATGGTGTCTTTCCTCTGCTAAGACCTTTCTAGCTTGTTCTTAGCAGTTTATTTCTCTTGTTGTATAACCTATTTATGCTGGATGCCCACCAGGGTAGTTTGTTTTTTTGTGAGGATCCTGATTTAATTTGTACAGGTATGGCTGAGTCTATGCACATATATAAGTGTTTATACAAGGTATTAGTGCAATCCTCAGTATGGGAGACACTGCTATTGGTGGTGAAAGGGGGTTTGAAACTATTTATGCAACTGTGTAAGAGGATATAGTTTACTTTGGAAAATTTTTAAAACTTTTTTGTTCCAGAAAAGGGTCAGTTGTGATCGTTACTTTGATAAAAACAGATTTTTGATCTGACCTTACCAGACAGGGCCCCACACATGAGGGGGAGCAGCGATCTCCCATGTTGGTGAGCACAAGATCAAGGATATTTGAGCCTCTTGTAGGGGTGCCAATTATCTGTTCCAGAGCATTTGTGTTAACAAAGTCCAGGAACTGTATGGTGAGTGTGTTAGTACTCGTATATGTTGCCCAGTCAGTGGAGAGATAGTTAAAGTCACCCATGACTAGGATGTTTGACTGTATTAAGTAGGTCCAGGTAGGCTTTCTGGTTTACCTGGTTCATGGTGGGGGACCTATAGATAACAATGATGCAGAGTGTCTTTCTTACAATTAGCTGGACTTGGAGTAGCTCTAGGGAGTTGTACTGTTTAACCAGTCCTGAGGTGTATTTGTCTTCGATGAAGATGGATACACCTCCCCATTTGATTCTTTCACATTCATTTTGTGGTTTGAACATGTGGAAGGCATTATAGCCTTGCATGACTGGAGTACTCTCTACAGCCTTGAACCAAGTCTCTGATACTGCACAGACATCTGTGTCTTCCAAAGTAAGAAGTGCTTCCAGTGAGTGCAGTTCCTGATTTAGACTCCTAGAATTAAGCAGCATAACAATGAGTTTGTCTCTAAAAGATGTTTTTATATTGGGAATTTTGTTCATAGTTCATAGTTTAGGACTAAGCTAACTGCACTTGTAAGCCATTTTAAGCCTAACCAATTACCCCTTGTGAGACTCAAACCCTGCACCTTGTGTTTGTAAGGCAAACATCTTAGCCATTAAGCCATGCTCCCAACCGCTTCAACAAGGGAAAATCATCTAAGTAAGAAACTGAATTTCCCATGCTGACCGTGCTGTGTTATGACATTGCATAAAAAAAGCATTGAGGGGCAGGCAAGTACCTTAGCCAGTAATTGAAAACCAAGAGGTGTCAGCTGAAGCCCATCTCTAGCAAAGCAGCATGGTCTTGCGATCATATTGTTCCAGGCTGACAGATACTGGCTCTCCTCCTGTATTGACACCAGAAGCTAAGCTAATTGTTAAAGTCAAGCATTTTTTGTTTGCAGTCAGGCATCATCCTGGATGAAGGTAGAATTCTGCTTAAGGCTAGGGACATACCTGCCTGGGACACATAATCAGTGAACTCAATCATGTGTGTCGTCATATAGTCCAGTGAAGTACATCTCAAGTCATTCACTTCAGCATTTACTATGACAGAGTCATAACAGTTCGTGTTGTTGACTTGAGTGCATGCATGATTTGGTGGATCCTACGACCTGATAGGCAGCTGACCATGATCTTCTCCTTGTCCAACCTGATGAGTGGGACATCTGTGTCTCTCACTATGGAGTCACCCATGATCAAGACATTTGATTTTGAGGTATTTTGCCATAGAGGCTTGTTGGCTGAGACACTGATGTGTGTGTTTATTTGTGTAGTAGATATTGTTGGGACTGCATTGTGTATGCACAGAATTGAGTTGGCAACTGAATTTGTTCTCTTATGCATGGCCAGGATTAAATGACATACGCAATATTAGCACTATATTAAAATTAAAAGCATTAAATAGATGATAAAATATTTATTCAATAATAATGAAAAATAGAACAATTCATTTCATTTTATTTTATAATTCAACATTAAATGGGTTTGTAGCTTGTTCAGGTTTAAATATGTTTTTATATAAATAATGTAGTAAATAATATATATGTAATGTGTATTTAGATTTATGTATTTAAATATATATATATATATATATATATATATATATATATATATATATATGTATGATTAGGAGTTTTATGAAATGTAATGGTTTTGGTGACATCAAATTTTGGCACCTTTTTTAGTATTTAAGCAATGATTATTGTGTTGTGTAACTGTCTGATGAAGTTTACTATTCAGTAAATGAAAAACATGTAACAGTATAAGTTGTATTAGTCTTTGTTCCTAGAACTGCCTATTTGTGTGCTTTCATGGGTTTGTACAGTTTTTTACTTTGATATTTAGTCACAGGAGAAACAAACATGCTTAAGTTCCTGTAAGGCCTTACCCTTATCCTGAAGAGACTTAAACAAACCAGCAGCAGTTTCCCCAAACAAAGCTTAAGAATCCAGAGAAGCATCATCAATGTAGCTTTATTATCATCAGGTAGAGGTTGAAGCCTAAGCCAAGAATACCTCCTCATCACTGAACCAAAAGCAGCAGCCCTAGAAGAGGCATCTGCCACATCATAACTACATATAACAGAATGACAAATGACTTGAGAGGAAGTCCCTAGCAAGAAAAGAACAGAAGTTTTAGCCTCAGAGTCTGGAAAATCATAAATAAGTTGACAGGCTTGAGAAAGAAGAGCCAACACATACCTAGACATATGGGTCTGGTAATTAATAGCCCTAAAAGCTAGGGTAGCAGAAGTGTAAAGCTTCTTATCCAGCCTTTCCATAGTTCTGCTATCCTTGTCAGAAGGCAATAACTTGGGTGACAGAAACAAGTGAGACAGCTTATCAGAAGCTACAGGCACTACAAAGGGGTCAGTAGCAGGATATTTTTATAAAACATAACAATCCTCAGGAACCCTATAAAACCTATCCAGCTTTTTGGGAGCAGGAGGTAGAGAATCAGATGCATGAGAGGTAGTGGAAAAAGCATCCAGCAAAGAAGACAAAACAGGAGGGATAGTCACAGGTTTAGGAGATTCCAACTGTTGCAACTCATAATACCTCTTCTGGATATATATCAAAGACCTGAGTAAAATCTCACTTAAAAATATCAATTATCCTGGAGATTGTGTCCCCAAAGGAAATTTCTTCAAAAGGAACTTCAGGACTAATAGATTCCTCCTCTGATCCATAGTCCAAAGGAGAAGGAATTTGAGTAGAATAAGTCAGGGTATCATCATCAGAATCTGATTTATCCTCAGAAGAATCCTGTTCTCTAAACCTTTTAAGGGGTGTAGATGACCAAGGAGGAGCAGGAACAAAAACCCCATGAGGAGGATCTAAGGACATTAAAGCAGTAAGTACTAAGAACATCCTCAAATAAAAACTAAGGAACTCCCCTAGGCTTCTCAGAAAAAAATCAACCATATCTCCCCCTGAGCATCCGAGATGGATGCCTGCAAATGCTGTTCATATGTTCTGCCAGCTGGATCCTCACCAGCCTCCAACATGGTCGCACCAGAGAATTCCAACAACACAGCCAAGTGAGCCTCTGTGGTTTGTAATGACCTTGGGAGAAACACCTGGAAGAGTCTAGACAGCATTCTGGTCATACATTTTCATCTCTTTCTTCCCTAATGGTTGACCCTCCAGGTGGGAGATTCCTTCTATTGTATCTTTAGCAAGAAGCTTAAGACTCTGCTTCTCAAGATACAAGGAAAAGGAAGAAAGTCTACTGTGAAGGGTTTTCAGGATGAACACCTAACAGATAGAACAAGGTGTATGGTCATGAGAAGCTCCTAGTCAAAAAAAACACTTGTTGTGGCAGTCTTTATGAGGAATCTGTCTCCCACACTGGCATTTACCCCTCCTGGATGATATTAACCCTAAGGAGCACAAAAAAAAAATAAAAATAAAAAACAAAATCCCTAACAGGACACTTATCTGCAACTGCAAAGATGTCAGCAAACAGGCATAAGTAGTCACTGAAGAACCAAAATGCACTCAAATGGCAGAAAATGGACACAGGTAAACCAACTGATGGTGAAAGCATACTTTTGGATTGGCGGCAAAGAAGTTCTGTTTTTCGTAGGGCTGAATGTCATCGTTATGCCCTATGTTGTGCAAGTAGTGTTCGGGTGTCATTCGGTGTACCTTTAAAGCAACAGGAGTCTTGGCTGAGCATCAGGCTACCACAGCAGGGAATTCCATATGTTAGAATACTGCAGCAGTGAATGTTAGGACATCCACAAGTATACCTCTGTTTTAATCCATGTTGGAGTAAATGACTTGAGATGTACTTCACTGGAGTATATGAAGACAGATATAACTCACCTCTCAGATTATGTGTCCCATACAGTTATGTTAGTAGCACTAAGGAGCATTCTACCTTCATCCAGGATGATGCCTCAGTACAAACAAAAGAATTATCCACTTCAACAATTTGCTTAGCTATTGGTGTCACTACAGGGGGATCCAGTAGATGTCAGGCTGGGATGATATGGTTGACAGACCACCCTGCTTTGCCAGGCAAGATCTTCATCTATCACCTCTTGCCTTTTGGATACTGACTAAGGTACTTGCCTCCCCCATTGTGACTTTTTTAGGCAATGTCATAAGAACAAAGTTCCTGATGTAAAAATATCCTCAAAAGACAAACTTAAGGTCATGCTGCTTAAAGCTAGAAGTCTAAATCAGAAACTACACTCAAAGGAAGCACATCTTACTTTGGAAGATGTCGATGTTTGTGCAGCCACAGAGACATGGTTTAGGGCCACAGAGGGTACACTGGCCATAAAAGGCTTTAATGCCTTCCACATGTTCAGACCACAAAAGGAATGTGAAATAATCTAAAGAGGAGGTGTATCCATCTTCATAAAAGACAAGTACACCTCAAGAGTGGTTCAGCAGTACGACTCTCTAGAGTTGTTACAAGTCCAAATCACTGTAGGAGAAACCCCTCTCCATGTCCTTGTTAGCAACAGGTCCACCAACACACAGTGCTTTCCTGGACCTACTTGAGTCAATCATTGCACTGAAGAAAAATTTATAACTGAAAGCTTTGCTGTAATAAAGTATTGATGTTCTTGGAGTTGGAATTTTTCTGTTATTCACTCATAATATAGCCAGACACCCTAGGCATGGGTCACTGCAGCTATCCTTCCATTGATTAAGATACATTTATGAGCTCAAACATGCTTGCCCTAAGGTTCCTGCACTTTGTAAACACAAATGCTCTGAAACAGTTAGTTTGCACCCCCACAGGTGCCTTGAATGTCCTTGACCTAGTACTCACCAACATGGGAGATTGCTGCATCACCTCTTTCATGAGACCTACCCTAGTAAGTTCTGACCGTAATTCAGTCACATTCATACATCGTTTCAAACCTACTGCCACCACTGACAATAAAGACTCCTATATGGAGATGTACACAGATGCCCTTTATAAACATCTTTACAAGTGTATAGACTTAGCTGTACCAGAAATGATCAAAACTTGCTCATCAAAAAAAACCATCATGGTGGACATCTAGCATAAATAGATTATACAACAAGAGAAAGAAACTGATGTTCAGAAATAAGACAGAACAGTCTCAGCAGAAGAACACCCTCCCTAGTTTGAACAAGCTAGACATCTTGTAAAGTCCTCTATAATTACTTACAAAAATAAATTAGCGTCCATAGCTCTGGATAATCACAAGGCATTCTTTAGCTCTGTCCATAATGTAAAAGGGAAGGCCCTGCATTGTAACAAAATCAGAATGGATGGTAACACTCATACTAACCTGAGGACATAGCCAACCTGCTAGCACACAGATTTGGCAACTATTTCATTTCCCTGTCTCCATCGATCATACCCCACAGCATGCCTGTCATCAGTTCTCTACCTGTTATCTCCAAATAACTGGTCCTAACTGCACTAGCCAATGCCAAAAATACAGCTTCTATGGGATTGGATAACATCCCAGGCTGCTTACTAAACATTCTAAAACAAGAGTTAGCAGAAGCACTGGGTACTCTCTTCAACTGCAGTCTAAGTACTGGCTTTTTCCTGGCAGAAGGTAAAACAGCAACCATAATATTCTTGCACAGAGGGGTCTTTGAACTGAAACAGGAAACTATACACCCATAAGCCTGACCAGACTTGTTTGTAAGGCCATGGAGAAAATCATCTTGGATGTCATCAACAAGAACATTGATGACCTTCAAACTCTTTATGCGACTCACTTTGGCTTCATCAAGGGGATATCATGCCTGCTAAACCTAGTGGAATTCTTCAATATTGTCATCAAAGCCTTGGATGAAGGCAAGTCAGTACATAATGCCTATCTTGACTTGCCCAAGGGCAATCATTGCATATGCACCCACCTGAGGATTAACACATATCTCATTAGATGGTTAGCCGACTGGCTCACCAACATAATACATACAGTCGTAGGTGAGGATTCCACCTCTACCAGCAAACTTCTTACCAGTGGTGTCCCACAAGAGTCTGTGCTGGGCTCCCTACTGTTTGACACTTATTCCTCAGAAAATCAGGGGAATAAAGATGGCCTGTGGCTCTACAAGTTCATTGATGACAGCAAACTGGGCACAATCATTGAATCCCTAGACAATGTTAACATCATGCAAAATGTGCTTACTTACATAAATGATTGTTGCCAAAGCCACATACTTAAATTTAACCTAAATTAATGCACTATTATTGATTTCAGCAAAAGAGACATCTATGCAAACTATACTATTAATAATACTCCCCCACACATTCTAACCCAATGGTGAGCAATTTAGGAATGCAGGTTGATGGCAAACTCACCTTTGAACCCATACAATGTGAGTAATCGTGGGAGGTGCAATTATTGCAAGTATATCCAAGAAGGTCATTCTATTATAATAAAAGGAAAAACTTATAACATAAAAGGGAAATATAATTGCAACTCTAAAGGGCTGGTGTATATAGCTTTATGTCAACAGTGTCAGGCTTATTATGTAGGGAGAACAACTTGTATGCTTAAAGAAAGAATATATGAGCATACATATGCAATAAGAAAGCAAAATGTTAACAATGCACTTGCTAGGTATGTGCAGGAATGTATGGAACATGAATTTAAGTTTTCAGTACTACAACAAGTAAAAATGCCTGAAAGAGGTGGCCCTTGGGAGCTTCTGTTGGATAAAGCAGAACTGAGTTGGCAATTGAATTTGTTCTCTTATGCAAGGCCAGGATCAAATGATATATGCAATATTAGCACTATATTAAAATTAAAAGCATTAAATACATGATAAAATATTTATTTAATAATAATGAAAAATAGAACAATTATTTTCATTTTATTTTATAATTCAACATTAAATGGGTTTGTAGCTTGTTCAGGTTTAAATATGTTTTTATATAAATAATGTAGTAAATAATATATATGTAATGTGTATTTAGATTTATGTATTTAAAAAAAAATATATTTTTTTATTAGGAGTTTTATTAAATGTAATTTTTTGGCACCTTTTTTAGTATTTAAACAATGATTATTGTGTTGTGTAATTGTCTGATGAAGTTTTCTATTAAGTAAATGAAAAGCGCTTAACAGTACAAGTTGTATCAGTCTTTATTCCTAGAATTGCCTATTTCTAAATTTCAGAGAAACTACCCTGCTAAACCTGCCTTTGTTCATAGGCAATCACAACCTGCTACTAAAGATAAGAAAAATGGCAAATGGGCTCCTCCTGCCAAAGCTGCTGTTTTCCGGGACTGAAGCTTTATTTTCCTGATAAACCAGGTATGTATCACTATCCATCTCTTCCCAGCCATTCCTCTTTCTCTTCACCTTTCTTTTTCTCTTCCTGTTTGGCTTCAGATCACTCAGGATAATTGGGTTCTGTTGATCATTCGCCAGGGGTATTTCATGGTGTGGAAATCCCATCCTCCTTTTATGGGCATTCTTCAGCCTCCTCAGGAAAAACATCCCTTTTTCACAGAGGTTCTTCAAAATCTCTTGACTCGGGGTACTGTTTAAGAGGTGTCTGTGACACAAAGGGGGAAAGTGTTCTACTCCAGACTGGTTCTAGCACCCAGAAAAGAGGGCACTTGGAGACCTAATGTAGACCTCTCTCATCTAAATACCTTTTTAAAAGTGCCTTCCTTTTGGATATTATCCCTTCAGATTCTGCTTCCCCTCTTGTTCCCTCAGGCCTGTACGGTATCTCTGGATCTCAAGGATGCTTATCTCCATATTCTGATCCATCCTCTTTTCATGAACTTTTTGTGTTTTTCTGTTGCTTCCTGGTATTTTCAGTTCTCTGCTTTGCCCTTTGACCTTTCTACTGCCCCAAGGGTGTTCACCAAATGCCTTGCTCCTGTGATGTTTACTAGCTTCCAGGATCCACATATTTCCTTACTTAGAAGACCTATTGATTCAGACATCCTCTCCAGAAATTCTTTTACAAAATCTCCATTTGGCCGTTTCCCTTCTTCAAAGCCTAGAGTTCACTATAAATTTCAAAAAGTATTCTCTAAGTCCTTCTAGGATCATGTTTTTCTGGGTTACAGGATTCAGACGGTGCCAATACTTGCATCCCTGCTACCTCCAAAGACCATAACTCTCATTTCTTTCTTTCACACTCTTTTTCCTCTGGCTTCCATTACCATCAGTGAGTTTCTGAGAGCTCTGGCTTTCATGGCATCCACTATTCTGATGCTCCCTCTGTTCAAACTTCAGATAAGAAGGTTTCAGTGGTTTCTGAAGTCAGTGTGGCTTCAACATGCACATCCTCTAGACTTCGTAGTTCCTCTTCTTCCTTGATTCAGAGAGGAACTTACCTGGTGGCTTCAGCTGTTGTCTCTGAATCCAGGAATCCCTTTTTATCCCCCTCTTTCTTCTCAGGAAATGTTCAGAGATGCTTCAGACATGGGATGGGGGCAACATTTGACCCCTAAAGGTACAGGAGGTTTGGTTGCATCTTCAGCAGAAGGAGCACATTAATGTCAAAGAGATTAGATCTCTTCTGCTGGATGTTCAAGCCTTTCATCCTCTTTTCTCTCCAGGGCCTGTCAAGGTGTTCACAGACAATACCACAGTGTTGTGGTATATCAGCAAACAGGAAGGAATGAGATCTTATCTTCTTTGCCGGTTGGCACATCTGGTGTGGGATACTGCTGTCAGATATCACGTGACTTTTCAGGCAGTTTATATCGCTCCAGTCAGAACATTGTGACAGACATTCTGAGCAGGGGCTTAACTCAGTCCCATGAATAGATGTTTCACAGGGATGTGTTTCTGGACATTATCCACCACTGAGGTATTCCTCAAGTGCATCTATTTGCCTCCCCTCTGAACAGACAGATTTCTCTGTTTTGTGCTAGAGTCCCAGGTCATCTGGTATGGAAAGTGGATGCCCTCATCATTTTCTTGGAAGGGGATGTTTCTTTATGCATTTCCTCCACTTACTCTCATTCTGAAAGTCCTGTTCAAAATTCAACAGGATGCTCAGATAATATTGTTGGCAACTCCCTTTTGACTGTGACAGCACTGGTTCCCTCTACTTCTGCATCTAGCCAGGGACAATCATCACAAGTTATCTCACAGGGTGGATCTAATCACACAAATCAAGGGAACTCTCATCCGTCCCCACCTGTCCATGCTTCAGCTGACACTGTGGGTGATAGCATTTTGATTCCTCATAGACACCTTTTTTTCTGAGGATGTGCTGCAAGTCCTGCCAGATGCCAGGAAACCTACTACTAGGAAATCGTACTTATCCAAATGGAAAAGCTTTTCTATTTGGAGTCTGTCTTGTAACCTGGACCCACTTACTGTGGGTGTTCCTTTGGTTCTGTCTTATTTGTGTGAGTTGTTCAATGCTGGTTTGGCCTATTTTTCTATTAAGGCCAACTTATCAGCTATCTCTGCTTCACTGTTTTTTTTCTCCTCCTTTAGCTTCTAGATTTGAGGTGAAGCAATTTCTTAAAGCATCCTTAATATTACATTTCCCAAGAAGCCTTTTCCTGCTCCCTAGGATCTTAGTTTTGTCTTGGAGAAGATGATTCAGGCTCCTTTTGAGCCTGATACTTAGCTTCCTTGCAACATTGTTCTTGGAAGACTGCTCTTTTTTAGCTCTTACTTCTGCCAAATGGGTGTTGAGTTGCAGATCCTTATGGCTTGTCCTCCTTTTTTGATCTTTTATGACAGAATATCCTTGTGCACTAACCCTTCTTTTATGCCTAAGGTGGTTAATGAGCTATCACTTAACCATTCTATTAATCTGCCTAATTTTTCCTCTCTCTGCAAGCTGACAGTGAGTGAGGGCTGCATATTTTTGAATGCATATGCAACTCAGGGTTTATTTGGATAAGAGTAAGGCTAATAGAAAATCTGGTCAGTTATTTGTTTCTTTTCATCCTAGATCTTTGGGACTTACTGTATCCAAACAAGCTATCTGTTCTTGGATTTCTAAGGCTATTTACTTTTATTACACTTTTTATTTCAACAACCTTCTTTCTTCACTTAAGGCTTATTCTACTAGAGCTGTGGCTTCTTCTGGTACTCTTTTCAAGGACTTAGATGCTAATTCTGTTCTTGAAGCAGCTACCTGGGCTTGTGTGTGTACCTTTACCAAGCACTACAAGTTGGATGCTATTTATAGAGTTAGGGCTGGTTTTGCTAGTGCCATTCTTCAGGGTTTTTTAGGGGATTCCACTGCTCCTTCCCCTCCCAAGTATCCTCTTGAGCTTTGGCACTCTCTTATATGTTACAATACTACAGCTGTGAATGCAGTTACATAGTATAGCTGTGTAAAATCTTACCATAATATTAGATGTCCTTGCCTTCACTGCTGCAGTATTCTCTCCCTCCCTCCATCGGCCTAATCCTTTGCCTTTCTGGATGTACAGATTACCTCTTGAGTTCCTTGGACTGGTATTTCTACTGGGGCAATCAGTTCTGTTTTTAGTAGGCCTGAATGTCACCTTTATGCCCTGCCCTATGCAAGGAGCATTTGGGTGACATTTGGCATACCTTTAAAGGAACACGAGTATTTGGTATACTGGCTAGATGTCGGCCTTTAACAGCCCATATCTTAGAATACTGCAGCAGTGAGGGCAAGGACATCTACCGTAATGGAAAGATTTTACACAATTGTACTTTGTTGTTGAGAGACTTAACTGCCTGCATGACTTTGTGGATCCTGGCACCTGACAAGCAGCTGAATGTGGTGTTCTCCTTGTACAACCAGGTGAAGGGGACATCTGTGTGTCTCACTGTAGATTCACCTATGACCAAGACATTGGTTTTGAGGTTTTTTGCCTTAAAGACTTAATGAGTGAGACACTGATACATTTGTTTTTATGTGTAATGGGTTCTGTTGGGATTGTCATGTGTGCAGAAGGTTTGCATTTGCAAGGTCTATGCTCTTTTGGTACACTTCTAATGAGTACAGCAGGTAAATTGTTGTGGCTATGGTGTGCAGGGTCCTAGGTTCAATACTTGCAAGGGCTGATTATTTGATGTTGTGATAGTGTAGTGGTTAGAGTCCCAGCTATGTATGCAGGCAGTCACAGTTTGAGTATCAAGATATGTGGGTTTATGTGTTGTGCATGTGGTTTGATAAGGAGGTGAAGTGTATATGCTGACAACCTGTTTGATATCTGGTTAATTGTTACCTGACAGAGAGAGAGAGAGAGAGAGAACATTTATTCTAGATTCTTTATATACTTACATCTCTCTCATATTGTATTGGTAAGTTGTAGGAGTACATGGTTATCACTATACATGAGACCATAGAAAACTAGCTGTGTAAAAACAAAAGTACCTTTATTAAGCATATTTAGATAGTTGTTGTTAGTATAACAATTTTGGGAGCAGCAATAACTGGGCCTGTCTATGAGGGACATAGGTGCAGCCCCAGAGGCTGAAATAGGCTCCCACTGAATGTGAAGCAGTACTTCACAATGACCCTGTTCAATGGCAAGCTTTACTACTGGTTGGGTGATTGTACAGTTGCCTCTGAGCTGACACATATGTCCCTCATTGTCAGGGCCAGCTGGTGCTGCTCACAAACATGCTGTGCTAAATATAACCATCCAACTATGCTCAATAAGGGCACTTATGTTTTTACACAGCTAGGCTTCTAAACATCCTAGAGCTAACAGGCTATTAGCCTTATATGAACCTGTGAATCTATGTTCCTATGCAGGACTCACAACCTGTTGTCCTCCACATGGCCTGCTAATGTCATCTACTATAAGTTCACCTGCACTCCAATATGGCTAAATCAGACTTATGCTGTGGCACATGTGTTAAGTACTGTGCTCGGTAGTTAGTGAACTTAGATAGGAATGAGTTCTGTTCTCACTGCAGTCAACTTGGTGTTTGTGTGTCTAGACAGAAGAGCAGAAGTGTGTAATCCATAGTTACTTTGCCAGTGGTATGAATTACCAATATTTTGATACTGGCACATGCTTACACATGCATTTTATGCAGGCCTCCCAAACTCTTTTCTCCCACATGACATGCTGATGTCATCTACTATAAGTTCAGCTGCAGTCATGTAAAAATCAGACTTGTGCTGCGGTATGTGGATTAAGTACTGTGTTCTGTAGTCAGCGTACTTAGATGGGCAGGGGTTGTGTTCTCACTGCAATCAACTTGGTGCATGTGTAGTTCTAGATGGAAGAGCAGAAGTGTGTACCCTACTGCTACTTTTTCAATTACATGGATGGCCAGTATTTTGATACATGCACATGCCTATATATCCATTTCATGCAGGCCTCCCAACCTCTTGTGCCCACATAGCCTGATGATGTCATCTACTATAAGTTCACCTGCAGGCATATATAAATCAGACTTGTGCTGTGGTGTGTGCTTTAAGTGCTGTGTTCTATAGTCTGTGTACTTAGGTATGTAGCGGTTCTATTCCCACTGCAGCCAACTTGGGGCTGTGAGCTGTTTTCTGACATTTCAGAGTGCCTTTTATACCAGCATGTGAAACACTGTTATTACCATATTCTCCTTCCCAGACAATGCTGTATTTACCATATTCTCTACCCCAGACACTGCTGATGTCATCAACTGTAAAGTGTTGCTTGGCACACTCTACATCAGACTTGAGCAGTGATACATGAATTATGTACTGGGGTCTGTAATATGTGCACTTAGATAGGTAGGGGTTTTATAATCATTGCAGCTAACTTCTTGGGTGTGTGTGTGTGTGTATGAGAACTGTTGCTTGACATTAAAGAGAGCATTTTACATCAGCATGTGGGTCACTGCTATCTTGCCCTCATCAGACAATCCTGATGTCATCAGCTATGTTACATTTTTGGATATGCAGTATTCCCACCAGGGCAGGGTCAGAGACTGGTCTGTGGGCCAGGCAGAGGTCACGTCATCTTATTCAATAAAGTTTATAGTGACATGGCTTTTAATATGTCCACATGCATCATGGCATAGTGAGAAAACCCTGCATTATCTTGCTGGCAAAGTTCAGTGATGTCTCCAGCTGCTTCATGTGTCTGGTGATGTTCATGTAAAAAAGAGCATTATACTCTATTAGAGCTGTAATGCAATTTAACTACAGTGCTGTCATATTATCCTAAGATGTCAATATGATGGTGTGACTTATGATGTGCAGAAAAAAGGCTTTCAGCAGCAGTTTGGACACTTGGTGGTCAAAGTTAAGTTTGCTATCTAAATGTGTTCCCAGTGCTTGCATCACTGGGTTTCTGCATAGCAGGACTGTTGTCAATGCTGTGATTAACATGGAACTCCACTTTTCAGATGGACAACATTAGAAGCACACATTCCTGTATTTATTTGTAGATTGTATACTTTTCTCACCATTCGGTTACATGTGTTAACTCCTCCTGTACTATGTTATCACCATTGGTAGACTCAAGGATTGCACAAAACATGCAAGAATCAGCAAACTTGGCAAGCCAAAGGCCATCTACTGTAGCCTGAACTGTCGAGAAATACAGTTCAAACAGTGAAGGGCCAAGCATGAATCCCTGTGGGGTTGCTCATGGTGACAGCTCTACTGGTACAAGTTGATTCACCAACTATCACATGATTTGTTCTGTCATTGAGCCAGTTGTTTACCCATCAACTGACTTAAGGCTTAATCCTCATCTTGGGGGTTTTGTCAATGATACCTGCAAGTGTGATTGTGTCAAAACCCTAGGGAAGATCACAATAGGCAGTATCTTACCTTACTCCAGGCTTATCACATGGAATCAGTGTGACGTGGCAACATCACAGATCACCTGTGGAGTGACGAAGCACATACACCTTCCTGATATAGTGGAATACACAGTTCAACACACACTCCACACTACCTGTGTTCTCATACAAGGGTGTACATCAACATGTGTCCACCTGTGTTGGGGGTAGCACCTGATGCATGCATGTATAAAGACATTCTGACTCTTCTCAACTGTGAAGTAGACTAACATGTCATTATGGACCTCTTCTACATGTACACTAGTAATATTCCAGGTATATGCAACAGACCTGTGTGAGTTGTTACTGCTACATCAAGTCTGTTACATCTGATAGATATCCTCAAAGAGGTCATCAAGAACATGCATGATGACAACAGCAGCATCTTATGGATATTGAACAGGTAAAGGCATTTGATAAAAAGTCACACTGTGGTATTCAAATCAACACTGTCACATGTGGCCAGAAACATTTATATCAGTAGATGGTTAGACCAGTGTATGATATATGTGACATTTCACTATGTTGAAATGTGTGATGTGACATATATATATCATGTCAGTGATCAGGTCAGTGCATCTGCAGTGTCTGCTAGGCCCTTCCCTCCCCCTTAGTTAAGTAATGGACATCACAGATGACATACACATGCTGTGTCCAAACAACTGCCTGAAGAACTACAGCTTGTGGGCAATCATTCACTATGACTGTGATATTAGTAAAATACACACAGTATCAACACATAACAGAGACTGCTGCCACAGCCATGAAAGCACCTGCATTGACAAGACACATAGAGGGATGTGTTGCATCAGGTAACAGACACAATACCCAGGTATAATGTGGACATCATACCATATCATCACACCAAGAGGTATGTGACCTGTTTCCTAGAGTAGAAGGTAAGTTGCACATCCACCAGCATTGAACCTCTAAACTGTCCAGATTTTTGCAGAATGTCCAGATTTTTGCCTCAAATTTTTGGTCTGTTCCATTTAAAATTTGTGATTTTGTAGTAAATCACTGAGGACTGAAGTTACTAAATAGTGACATAACTTTGAGTTTCAGACCTCATGGCCTTCAGAAAATGCATGCTAACACAAAACATGTTACTATAGCAACTTTCTAAGTTTGTAAAATCAATATTTAAAATCTGCCACTATTTTTGTGCCTTTGTCCACCCATTATTTTAGACGTTGTCCAGATTTCTTGCATGAAGAGGTTATGAGGTATGACCCACATGTGGTCACATTGCTGACTCCTCCTTGACTGTAAGACAACTACTGGGTACGTGAAGGACATGCACATCAGAGGGCATACTAATGTCATGGTTCCCAGCCTTCATCACAACAATAACTAAGCACAATACACCTTTCTCCATGTACCTCCTTACACATGCTCCAGTGATGTGTAACTGAAGTGTACCACCTTTCTCACAGTGCATTGCCACACAGCTCATTGTCCATACCTAGGTATTCTTTCTTTGGAATATACATGACTGTCTGATGGTGTGGAACACCGATCACATTGTTAACCCAGATGCATGCGTGCTACTGGTTCACTTTATGCACACACTGCATACATCTCTGCTAGCAGGAAAGCTCTGAATGGCTTCACAACCAAACTTGTGTTTCTGTTAGCTCAGCTCGAGCTGCTTGACAGTTTGGGTACATGGAAGGTATCCTGAGATTTTGAAACCTAGCTGTCTGTTATATCTTTGACAGAATATAACCCATATAAGTAAGGCTACTGCACCAGTGATCATTGGGACATCTACTGTTATGGTAAGTTCAACATACACAACTGTACTATTTTTTAATAAATCACTAAGTTTCATACTTCTTACTGTTCAACAAATGCATGCTCATGGAATACTTGTTGCAGTAAGCATTATTTCTTGTTTGTCTATCTCTCTCTCTCTCTCTCTCTTTCTCCCTTATGCTCTTTCTTTCTGTCTCTTTCACACACACAGACACACGCACACATACACACACACACACACACACACACACACACACACACACACACACACACACACACACACACACACACATACAATGTTAGGGTTGTTTGCCAGCAAAGTCACTTTTACCAAGTGTAAAAAATTACAGCCATTTGCTTTTTTTCTGTCCGAGCTCCACAACAGCTTAATGTCCTTCCATTTAGCATTGAGCTTGTTTTTTTTAGTGTACATTACCTGTACATTAGCACCCTGCTGGAGAACATTATTTCTCCAATCAGGGGGCAATGTACACATTGGGCAGGATTCACGAAGGCTTGCACGAAGTGTAAGAGACGTGTAACACTCCATGCAAGCCTCGCGATCCAGGAACAGCCCTAAACTCTGTGTAAGAGACCAGCTAAAACGTCTCTTACATGGACTGGGCGTGGACATGCTAAATACCTCACTTGCAGCTGAAAGGTATGCAAATGAGGTATATTAGCGATCCATGAAGCAGAAACCAGTCCGTGTAAGAGACGTTTTAGCTGCAGAAATGTACTCAGTTGACAACTGAGTACGTTTCTGCAAATTCCACAATGGAGCCATGTCAGCTCCAAATAAAGGGTGCATATGTCTCAGACAGCATGCCAATGGCCAAATATGTGGCCATTGGCAAGGTAACCCGATGCAAAAATAATAAAAATATATATATTTTTTTTCGGCAATCGCCGATGTTTAAACCCAGCGCAGCCCCGCGCAAACGGGCTGCGCTGTATAAAACATAAAAATGAAGGTTATAAACCCACAAATGTGGGTTTCATGCAATACATGGAATGACTATGCAGGGACCAGCAGACCAGAAACAACATGGCCACCGTGTAGTGGTTGCTAAGGGGGGAAGCTGAGTCTAAGACATGTAACTAAGCATTAGTAGGCAATCTCATGTAAATGAGGGTTAGGATACTGAACCTCACAGTCACATAGCAAATGAGCACAGTCTGAGTAGTGTAAGAGATACATAAGGGGGAGGAATATAGTAGGAGATAGGTGACATCACAGGGGGGAGTGGTAGAAAGAAATGCAGTTCATTGGAGGTCAGTGTAACATGACAGATGACAGACACAGATCATGGAAAGAGGTGTGCCACAAGATAAGTCAGGGAAAGTCAAGAAATGGAAGGTGTACACTGTTACTTACACCAAAGTTTCTTGCTGGGCGTGCATGCGCATGTGTGTGCGCTATGAAGCACGAGTAGGGCAGTGTGCGCACGTGTGAGGCAGACTGAGCATGTGGGAGCATGTTGGGAGATGTTTAACACTGTTTGCGCTGGTGTGCGCGTGTGTAGGGCAGGCTGAGCATGTTGGAGGCTGTTGGTAGACGTGTAACAGTGTTTGCGCGGGTGTGCGTGCTTTTTAACCTGAATAAGTAGATTCTGAACCGTGTAAGCACGAGTGCGCACGTGTAAGCCACTGTGAGCATGTTTCTGCTAGTATGCACGTTGCTCCCCCCTGAGGAAACAGAAAGGAAAAAGGAAGCAACAGAATTAGTAGGAAGCTGGCAGGGATAACTGCTGAAGATAGCAGGTGAAAACAATTAGAAGCAGGCAATTACACAGGCAGAATAGTAGCCCAGCCCAGCACTTAAAACTCTGCAAACAGTAGTGCAGGATGTTTCTCTTAAGAGACACTGCAAGACAGGAGTAAGCTAATAGAAGTGAAAACTGAAAAAGTTTCACTCAGAGCAGAAATGTTAGGGGCTGCCATAGCTGTCATAATGAGACATAGGCGACTTGCTGAGGGTGGTGACAATGCAGATGGTGCCAGACAACCCACAGTGAGGAGATGGAGAAGAGTGCACAGGCCCAGGGTCACCTACCAGGAGTTACATGAGCTGGAGATAGTAGAGCGCTATAGAGTGGACAGAGAGCTCCTGCAGCAAATTGTTGAGCTGTGCAGGCCACGCCTCACACACAGAACCAACAGAGGGGAACCCATCCCAGTGGAAACCAAGGTATGTGTTGGCCTAAGAATACTAGCAACAGGTACCTTCCAGAGACCAACTGGCGATATGATGGGGATATCACAGGCATCAGCCTCCAGGGTACTGCACCAGTTCCTGGATGCCAGGTCAGCACATGTCGGTGATCATGTATATTTCCCCAATGCCCGCGAGGTATTGGCCAGCAATATGCGTCTCTTCCAGCAAATAGCGGAATACCCTGAGGTAGTGGGTGCAATAGACTGCACGCACATATGCATCAAAGCACCAGCTGGTGAGCGGGGTAGGGCCTACATTAACCGCAAGGGCTTCCCCTCCATCAACTGCCAGGTCATGTGTGATGCCCAGGGTATAATAATGAATGCGTGTTCTGGCTGCCCTGGGAGTTACCATGATTCCCACATCTGGCATTTGATGCAGCTGTACCAGACATTTGCCAATGGGGACATCCCACATGGACACCTAGTGGGGGATGCAGGTTATGCACTGGAGCCGTGGCTGATGACACCCATCAGAAACGCACACACACCTGAACAGGAACGCCATAATGAGGCACATGCACAAACACGTAATGTAATAGAGCATGTGTTTGGGCTGCTCAAGTCACGGTTCCGGTGTCTGGACACATCTGGTGGAGCCTTGCAGTACACACCAACTACATGTACCCAAATTGTCATGGTATGTGCTATGCTACATAATATGATCTTGTGAAAACAACTGCAGCAGGACCAGCATAGGGCTGGGCCAAACAGCCCCCCACCATTGCCAAGGCCATCACAGGCAGAGCGTGACTTGGAGGAGGAACAACCTGAGCCTGGCCCAGTAGGCAGAAGGAGGCATGCCCAGTATGCCCTGGCCTTGGCAAAGAGGCAACGCATAGCACATACACTGGCTCAGTAGGAACCCTGGGAATGATACCCCCTCTGACTCACTCAAATAATAACATGGATGCCTAAAATGACATGACCTGCTCACAAACATGTACAGAGAAGTGTAATATGAGCATCTGACAGAGGCAGCCCTGCAGCACCACCTGAGGCATGAATGCCATGTGTTAAGTAATGTAACACCATGTACTATATGCACACCTGAGCACCCTGACTAACATCCACCCTCACCAAGCATGAAGCCACAAAATGACGATGGGATGATCAAGTGCAATAACTGGCTGAAGTAATGCAGTTAGTCAAAGGGGAGCCAATGTGTTTCAGGCTGGGAAGACATGCGGAGCATGACATGATGCACCACCTGCTAGGGGTGGCGTGCACCTATCATTCCATGCCCCATGGATACTGGCAAAGGCTGTCAGTACCCACAGCATGCCCTGAATAGGTAAGTCTCAAAACACAAACCCACCTTCATAGGTACCACAAGGGATAGGAACCTAGATGTAATGTTACCCAATGCCAGAAGTCTAAACAGCAAGATGTGTGCAGTGTAAACGCACACAGTATGGAGAATGTAGATATCAGTCCTGTAATAGAGAACTGGGTCAAGGCTCACATCAGCACCCTAACACTACCAGGTCACACCTCATACTGTGCTGTACAGCCGCAAAACATGGAACAAGCTACAAAAGGAGGGTGACTAGCAAGAAATGGCAAGGATAACCACACCCCCATGTTGGTACCACAACAAGAAGCAGCATGGATTAGCCATGGTCAAATACCAATGGCTAAAACCGCCTCCCAGTATATAGCCTGCTGCAGACTACTGTCCAAATACCAGGAACTGCACCTGGCCTATGTTGGAATACATGAATATATCAAGCCCCCAAAACAACATTATATTGCTTGAGTGAAAATACCCAGACATACACCGGGAGCATTATACTAGCACCAACACAGTTGGAGAAAAGTTCCCAGAATCCATAAACAAAAATGCCCAGAACAACGTACCACTCCCACAAGAGGGGTAAGCATACTGGATGTGATAATCAGCAACATGTGTACTGGATGGCAAGATGAGAAGTGTATCCTTCACTGGAAAGACCAGACCATAGAGTAATCACACTGGATATACACATCCCGACCCCAGTCCCTGGCCAGAATACCACAGTGAAAAACATGTGTAAAGCATAGGTTGCAGCCCTCCAAACTGATGTTGAATCCATGAAAGGCCCTGTGCAAGTGCAGAATATGGGACACACCACAGAACATGTTATACAGGCATTCCATGAATACAGCCAGGAATGCTTGGAGTATGCAATCACAAATAACAACAACACACAATGCCATACACGCAGGCATCTGGCATGCTGGACTCCAGCCATTACCAAACCATGCAAGAGAATGAGGAAGCTACCACATGATAGAGCAAACATAAAAAGGGAAGTAATCACTGACCAGTAGTATGGCAATAACATATGTCCACACATACAATCCACTAAGTCCAGCCACAACAAGTAGAATCTGTGAATCCAGAGGCAATGTGACACCTGTCCAAAGTACACAGACAACCACAACTCCCCCAATAAATACATATATGTGATAGATGCAACCATGTATCCAAACCAGAGGTTGAGCTCCCCCAACTCAGTACTGTCAAAACTAGTCAGGAGGAGAAGGTAACCACATACACCACAAACCCAGTCCCACATAGACCTACCACAACTGTAAACCAAACACATAAACACAGAAAAATATTCCCGGAGGCCCTAATTACAAATACACCACACCAACAGAAGCCTCCAAAGCAGATCACAAGCAACCCCAACCTCCAAACATAGCACATGCAATGAATAGTACACAAAGCTGGTGTGCCAAACAGTCACAGACCAGAAGGAGAAACAACATGCCTGATACAGTTGTAATAGGTGTCTGTATAGGCAGACACACTGCTGTCCCACTCACCAGACTGAACAAGGGAAAGGGTAGAGTAAGCTGCCTGTAGGCTGCCACAAAAATGCCACATAACACAAGTACGCAGATCACCCCAAAGCAAGCAGAAATATGATGCACTCAATGTCCATGCTGGTGTGAATGACCTGAGATGTACCTCCCTGGTCTACATGAAAAGAGACATAGATGATCTCTCTGAGTATGTACCCCAGGCCAGTATGACACTGGCTGTGTGCAGCATCCAACCCTCACCAAGAATGATGCCACAGTACAAACACAGAATGATCATGTTTAACAGCTGGCACAGTTACAGCTGTCAGTCCAAGAGGGTCTAATGTTTGTCTGCTTGAGATGTCAAGCATGACAAGCCATGCTGCTGTTCCAGGGATGGCTTGCACCTGTTACCCCTGTGCATCTGGATACTGGATAAGGCCTTTGCCACCTCCATAGAGCCGTATGTAGGCAAGGCCAAAAAGACTACCCACCACCCTAGAAAACATAAGTGTTAAGAAACATAAGGGTAATGCTGACCAATGCCAGATGTGTAAACTGCAATATGCATGGCCTGAGGCACTTCCCATTATGGAGAACATCGATGTCTGTGCAGTGACAGAAGCCTGCTGCAAGCCTAGTGATAGCACACCAGCACTACCAGGTTATACCACATATCATGTGTTATGGCCCCAACACCTGGACCAAAACATCAAAGGAGGGGGAGTATCTATATGCAGCACAGACACCCATATGGCCAGGTAACTGACAATGCACAAAGCAGTGGAGACCACCCATGTGCACCTAAGTGTAGTCCAAACTGCTGTACAGTCTGTAGCATGCGACCATTAAAGCTATTTTCAACTTTCCGCGAACTGGATTTATTTGTGCTTGGTGCAGTAGCTGTCACACGTTTACATACAAATTACCACATAGGTGGCAAACCATTATGTATGCAAGGAGTAATCAGGGACCTAGGGACACAAGTTGACAGTAATCTGTCATGTGACACGCACAATGCCAATGTGGCTAGGAAGATTGTCGATATTGGACACCGTATCATGAAAGGATTCACATCTACATTAACAGAGGTCACTGTGCCGCTGTACTGTTCCCTTATCAGACCCATAATCTAGTACAATGACTCATATGGGATGTACCGTACGTGACACCTGCAGCGGTTCAGAAGACCTCATAGTTACCCCACCAAGAGGATAAAGGGTGTGAAATATATGTCATATGCTGCCTGGCTGTAGACACCCCAGCTGAATGCAGTCACAGACTGCCTACACAGAGGCATTGCATGTCTGTTGTAAAAGGCCATGTCCAACACAGGAGTAATGGACATGCTCCACTACAGGAAATCAAAGCCATTGGAGTTGTGAGAGTGACAAATGTCAGCCTCAACACATAATGAAATAAGATGTGCTGGAGGGACGGATACATAACCCAGAGGCTCCCCACACCCAGAAACAGGATCCCAATCCATGTTAGGCAGAGCCCCTCACTGACACCCCTCAAAAGGAATATTGCCAAGTGGATGGATGATCGTACATGTATACTGGGGGTCTTCACTGTGTCATGACCAGACAGAGGCACAGTAAAGAAATTCATAAATGGCCATAATAGAAACATAGCAAGGTGTGGCGAAAGACACACACACTCTGTCTAGGCTTACTAATGCCCTAGGGTGGATAGCCTAGTATGAACCCATGAACCTATGAAGATACAAATTGTACAGGACACTAAGGATAATCACAAGGCTTACCTAACTGATGGTAGGAACCATGTTGGGCATCCACAGATATGCTCCGATTCACACAGATATTACAAACAACATACCAAACACACACACATATTGCTAACATACAACCTGACAGGTGCAGTGCAAACACCCCCCCCCCCCCCAGAGTGCAAAATAGCTGTCCCAGCAGACTGCTGGTCCCCTGACATTGCAGATGCTGAGGTAACAGCCATCATCTGCAAAGCAAAACACACAGCAGCAAAGGTATGTGATGGTGTCCTGGGCTGAGGCCAACATGGACTCCAAGAATAATGGAATGCCAAATCACACTACTGCCCAATGTCAGCCTTACCACAGGATATGTACCCAAAGAGCAGTGTACAACAACAGTGGTCCTTCACAACAAAGGTGTTGCCTGAATGGATACTGCAGACTACCACCCCAGGATCCTGACAAGCTTGGTCTGCACAGCTATGGAAAGGATCAGTATGTACCGCAGACAGAAGGCTATTGTGGACCTACTGATACTGGAACCTACACAGTGTGGCTGTTGTAACTGCAGATCCTGCCCCTAAACATGTTTGACCCATTTGAAGCAGTCATTAAGGTCATTGATGAGGGCAATGTGGTCCACACAGCGCAGCTGGACCGTGCATATGCTTCTAGACAATACCGTACGAGTTCAGTATGGATATGTTCACCAGCTTAAATATATACCCCTATGTTAGTAGAGGGGTTGCAAACCAGGCCAAGGACAGAACTGACATGGTCAGACATGCTGCAGCCATGTCAGACTACAAAGCAGATATGAGTGGCATCCCACAAGGCCTGGTCCTGGGCCCAACCCCCCGTTCTGTATATATATCCCATAGGTATAGGCCAACATGGAAGGACTGTGACTGAACATGTATGCAGAGGAGTACAAACAGCCCACCATATCCGACCCCCAGCTGACACAAGCAACCCACAAAAGGGCCACCTACAAACAGACAACTGGAGCCATAGCCATGTAAGCAAGCTAATTGAAGAACTGTGTATAGACAACCACCGTGGATATACAGTAAGTGCCCACAAATTACCACACAGGTGTTAACCCATGACATACCTAACATGTAATGAGAGACCTGGGTACAAAAGGTGATAGATATCCTGCACTGGACAAACATGTGGCTGTAGTGTTCGCAGAAACATATACTACATACCCACCCAAACATGAAGGTTGGCAGATGTAGATAAGGAGATGTCACTGTGGCTCTGCAGTCATCCTCCATCAGCGTCACAATTGACTACAATAGCCCCTGTGGGATATACCTCTGCAGACACCTCCATCAACTGTAAGGTCCACAACAGTACCCCACCAGGAGTAGCAAAGAGCATGAACAGATGCCATGTGTTGCCTGAGTAAACAAACTGCAGCCCCACACACTGCCATACTGCCCAGCTACAGGCAAGCTGTGCCTGATGTATGAAGCCATGTCCACCCTGGAATCAATGAACATGCTGCACCTTGTACAATCTGAATGGCAGTGAGCTATGCACATGAGAGACCTGAACCCCAGCACTGACATACATAGGACAAGCTGTACAGAATGATCCATAACACAGAAGGCACCCCCACTCTTCAGTAAACTCCCGGTACAGGTCAGCCAGAGAGTCACTTATCGACACCCCTCAAGAGGAATCCTGATGAGTGGATGGGAGATGGTAGGCTAACCCTGGGTCTCACTGTTATGTCAGAGGTAGATGGAGGCACAGTATACTAACCATGACATATGTCATGGCAAACTCCAGTTACAATATGTGTCGAAGGACAAAAACACTCTGTGACTAGCATCAGAAATGGCCTAGGGAACATCGCTAGTGTTTGCCAATGTCCACCCATGTTGTGGAATACACTACCAATGTTGGACGAGCCTGGTGTAGGTAGTCCATATCTGAACATAATGCAACATGGTCATATGTGCACAACTGGCCCCTACACAGTCTGTTGTGCTCACTATGAAGATGTCAAGCAATCATAGGACTAAAGCCCAGGATACTGTCCACCACAGTGAAAGTAGTGAACCAGTACACTACACGGTACTACAGTGTTAGGTCATTATGAAAGTATGTTGAGAACTGTCTGCAAAGTATCCCATGCAATCCCTGCAGGCACAGTATAATCCCTGTTGTGGCAGACACGAAGCAGTTGGCCAGTTAGTACACAACATGTCACCCAACACACAACCATAAACGTGAGATATTGTTGAAGTTCACACACACCCAAATATGTGGTGGACTTCAGAGTGCAACATATGGAAAACTCACACTGGGCATGCTCGCACACTTTGATAAATGAGACATATGTCAGACAACATGCCATGGAAAGGCTGAACTGGGCATGCTCACACACTTAGGCCATATCTCCATTTAGCAGTTGGCCACACATATCTGGTATTTGTACGTGTCAGTCCAGGAACCAACCACAATACAGCAATCTGCCCAGTGCACACAGTAAATGACTACAGAGACATAAGTGATATAGTGGATCGTCGTCATATGCAAACATCTTCCACAGATACACAAGTTGGTCATAGGAACAGGGAATGCTATGGCAATAAAGACCTGCAAACAGTAGAACAGCACAACAAATATTGTGCATCCGACAATTGAACATATGGGTGTAGAGGTCAATACTAGGCTTGTTGCCATAGGGAATGACAGCTCAGCCAGCGTGTGCTTGGCATCTGCATCCCCAGTACAGTAGGCTACTGTGCCACTGTAAAGTAGGTCACATAAGGCAACATGTGAGGCTAGTGAGCTGTGCCTCTGTCAAGCAGGGGCACTGTGGAGGTCCCAGGGATTGAATGTGCTAAGCCACAGCCATGTTGTCGGTGTGTGCTGGAAGAGGGTTGCTGAGGATCTCTAACAGTAAGTGTCCATCAATAACAGACTGAGGGGAGCCCTATCTGCATTCTCTGGACAATCCCACTGTCAACACTGTGTTGTGATGATTATGTGTGAATGAAGTGCCATGCCGGAACTGTTCACAGATGTCCTCCCTCTGTGGGCTACAGCTCTGAAATGTATTAGCTCACTCTGTCTGTTGTACGGCTCATATATGGCTGGTGTACACCTGACATGTGTCTTGTTGTGGAGCAGTCATGGGTATATGTGGGATAGCATGATCAATGCAAACCATACACATGCTCATAGAATGCAATTGTCAAGGATTATGCTGAGTGGCCAGTATAGTCCCCCAGCATGGGTCCTCTGAAGTCATCCACCCCAGTCTTCACAAGTGTAGAGTCTGCTTGTGCTAAATACAGTTTGTGTGCAGTGACAACCTTGCCTGGGGGTTGAGATGGGATATGGATGTCCAGGGAAAGGTGGGTATGGTCAGATATCAACAATGGTGGTCTACCTCTGGTGTGGAACAGTGAGTACCCATATTGCAGATGGACAGGTGCAATATGTATTCCCCCATGTGGCTGTGGTGTGTGGTTCTGTCATAGCACATGGACCCACAAATTGTAGTGGCTGTAGAGTAAAGTGGTAGAGGCCTGAGTAGTTCTCACACACAATATGCCTGTACCTGATGTTAACAACTGGAATGGTGTATGTGAACACCTGCATATCCCGGCACTGTTCCCAGGGAAGCTAAGTGTGTGTCCTGGATGTGGGTGTGGTGTTCTGGACTGGTTGTGTTGTGTGTTACAGGTCCTGTGGTCACAAAGCATGGTATAGAACATAACCTGCCAGTGCGGTGTGCATATCTGACCCTGACGTAGGTGGCTGCAAATGCATATATATGCTATCCCCCACCTGACAGGTAATACTACATGTACATACCTCTGTAGAAATAAAGATGTCAGCACACTATAAATACTGCAGGTGCAGAACAGATGCCCAGTAATTTGGATTGCACACTCTGCAAATGCGTCTCCCTCAAGTGTCATAATATAGTTAGGTAGGGGTTTGAATCCTGCAAATGCTCAGTATGTGTGTGTGTGTGGGTGGGTGAGGGGGGTTTGTGTGTGTGAAAGTCTGTGAGAGGGAAATGTCCCTTTTGGCAACTGGGAAAATACACTACAGGATGCACATTCCCCTTTCTAAACACTGATGATGTCAGCACCCTATAAGTACAGCAGGAGAAGGGAAACCTCCCAGTAATGCGAATAGCGCGCTCTGCTAATGCGTCTGTCTCAAGTGTCATAACATAGTTAGGTAGGGGTTTAAATTCTGCAAATGTTCAGTGTGCGTGGAGGGGACTCGTGTGTATGCAAGTCTGTATGAAAGAAATATCCCTTTTGGCAACTAGGAGAACACACTACAGGATGCACATTCCCCTTTCTAAACACTGATGATGTCAGCACCCTATAAGTACAGCAGGAGAAGGAAAACCTCCCAGTAAATCAAATAGCGCACTCTGCTAATGCATCTCTCTCTCAAGTGTCATAACATAGTTAGGTAGGGGTTTGAATCCCGCAACTATCCAGTGTGTGTGGAAGGTGGTTAGTGTGTGTGCAAGTCTGTGTGAGGAAGATGTCCCTTTTGGCAACTGTGGAAGCACTCTACAGGATGCACATTCCCCTATCTAAGCACGGATAATGTCAGCACTCTATAAGTACAGCAGGAGAAGGGAAACCTCCCAATAATTTGAATAGCGCCCTCTGCTAATGCATCTGTCTTGAGTGTCATAATATAGTTAGGTAGGAGTTTGAAACGTGCAAATGGCAAGTGTGTGTGTTTGGATGTGGGGAATTTGTGCGTGTGCAATTCTGTATGAAAGACGTGCTTTTTTGAAATCAGGAGATCACACTACATGATGTACATTACCCTTTCCAAACACTGATGATGTCAGCACCCTATACATACAGTTGGAGAAAGGACAACTTCTAGTAATCTGAATAGTGCACTCTGCTAAAGCGTCTCTCTCAAGTGTCATAACATAATTAGGTAGGGTTTGAAACCTGCCAATGGCAAGTTTGTGTGAGTTTGTGTGTGTGCAATTCTGTATGAAAAACATGTTAGTTTTGGCAATCAGGAGATCATACTACATGATGCACATTACCCTTTCCAAACACTGATGATGTCAGCACCCTATAAGTACAGCCAGAGAAGAGGAACTTCCTAGTAATCCGAATAGTGCGCTTCGCTAATGCGTCTCTCTCACATGTCATGACATAGTTAGGTAGGGGTATGAATCTTGCAAATGGTAAGTGTGGGGGTAGTAGGGTGTATGTAATTGCAAGTGTGAGAGAACAGATCTTTTCGGCAAATACTACAATACACCAGATGCTGCAAATTCCCCCAGTAAACACAGGGGATGTCACCACACTATCAGCACAGCCAAACAGGGCTAGTTGGCCAGTAATGCCAATAGTGCGCTCTGCTACTGGGTCTATTACCATTGTCAGAGTACAGATAGGTATGTTTTGGTAACCCACAACTGCCACGTGTGGTTGTGTCACACAGTATGACCTTGTGTGGGTCTTTGTGCATAACAATGCATGCCATTGCCTAAACCAGCAATGGCAATGCACACATGATGTATGTGTTTGACACATACACATAAATACCTGTGACCTGCAGTAGTTACCATGTCTGACACATGCCTCGAGTGGATAAATGGTATTTGCAATGCATTACAATATGACTGTGTCTTACCATGCAGGGACGCACGCAGTATGTGTCTATACAGTGTGGGTGTATATGGTAAAATACCTACAGCAGGGGATACACATCTGGTCTGGGCCATATAGTCTACATGTAGTCGATGTACAGGTGCTGCATGTTCCCACCTGTTGTGGGAGTGGTAACATGTTATTCCACTGCAATTCAGTGACCACATGCTGGGAACCCTTCAACTAGTGTGTTGTAGCTACAGTAATGCTCACGCACAATGTTTGGCTGGATGCAGTCCAGCCATATAAAGACAGTTCTTGAGACTGTCATATTGCCAGTGTTGTTATGGAGGATAGGTGGGTTTCCTGTGTATGGGAGGGTTGTGTGTGCCAGGCTATGAACCAGAAGGCAGTCCGACACACTGTTAGCTGCACATGAATAGGCCCTGATGCTTTGTGCTGTGCCAACAACCTGGAGGTGTGTGTATCTGTGGTGCCTTGGAATACCACCCCCCTGTCCATGTGTGTTACATGTGTAGGGGACGACAGGCATGGTATGAGGTATAACCTGGCAGTGATGGGTTGCACATGTGAGCCGTGAATCAGGACTCTGGTACTGCACAGACATTGCAGTTCACCATGCTGAGGACAGTTTCCAGTGCATGCATCTTGCGGTGTACACTGCTGGAGTTGTGCAGCAGCACTGTTAGTGTCCTAACCTGTGTGATACCAGCGGAGGTGGCTATGTAATCCATGTCCTGCAGCATAAGGCAGTATGTGTGCATCAAGGAGCTTCACCAGTATACATCAGGCCATGGGTGTCACGTGCAAGCTGGCCCTTGCACATCATTGTGGCTTCCCTAGCATGTAAGCACACGTTGACAGCCAGCGGATACCCTATGAATGACATTGGAGACTGAGCAGAATGTAGACATACAACACCCTTCCTACATATAGTGGTAGCATACCTGGTGAGGATATGTTGGCAACTAAGATCAGGCTCATACTGGCCCATGCCACATGCTGAGAGATCCATTCTATGTTCCCTATCATGTAGTCCAGGGAGGTATGTCTCAGGTCATCCATAGTGGCATGGTCAATGAGTGAGTCATATGTGTCCATGCCCCTGAATGACCTGTATGCATGTGTTCTGTGGTGGACCATAGTGCCCCTGAGGCATATCACTGTAACCTTCACCAGATACAGCCTGTTGAGCTGGACCCCAGTGCAGCACCCAAGACAAGTATCTGACACATCTGTAGCAGGTGTGTTGTGTAGCCCTACAGGCTGTGAGTGTGTGGCACATGGGATGTGTGTGCCATGTGTGGCATGTGCTCTGTTCTGACGGAACATATGCCTGTGTGCCAGCTGCGGAGGTGTGTGATGCTCAGGCAGGATGCTATTCTGAGTCCCCACGTATGCCCCAGTATGTTCAGCATGCTGTCAGTGCATGTCTATGTCTGACTTGTATTGTAGTCACTGTAATATGACATGCCACATGACAGGGTATGGCATTACTGGGTTCAGAGAGCTCAGTCCCCAGATTGGCTATGTGGTGGCATCCCACACATGTGTTGTACGTTCCTGGCCAAGGGTGATGGCTGACTGCATACATGTGGCAGCTGTGACATTGCCACATGACTCACATAAACCACAACTGGACCATAGAGGTGATTCCCAGGTTATCTTTGCACATGCTACCCTAGTAGTGTGATTGCCATGGTGAGTACCAACACTTAGGGCCAATGGGGAACAACATACTGAAGGTGTGTATGTGTGGGTGTACTGCTACTGTTTCATAGCACTGGCATATATGACTGCACACATGGGTAAATGCCAGGTAAGACATGTGCAATGTGTCACAGGCAACGTACATGCGAACAGGACGGATAGTGATGTTCTGTCATGTGTAAACTTGACATACGTATCGTACACTATGCAGATGTCACTAGGAGTCCAGAGAAGCACTGTAACTACTCTGCATTGCAGGTGTAAGCAGTGTTCCAGGGAACCCCAAGTGAACATGCATGCAAACAAAGCTACAGTAAGCAGGGCTGGAAGTAGTTCATTGTACAACAAAGAAGGGGTAACACTAACAGTAAGTAACAATGCAAATATGTAGGCACTATCAACATGTACCCAGGAATACACAGTGCAGATGCCCATGGTAGAACTGATATTATGTCATAGTCAATTGTGATTTGGATTACATTGGTACTGCACACATATCAACATGCGCAAACATCCACATTGCATAGTCATTGTGGGCAACTTGACACCATTACTGTACATGTCCATCATTGCATATCACTACTTGCATTAGCTTCCCCCCTGTGCTACCCATGTATGTGGCTATCTGTTGACATCCTTACCACTGGCATGCAATTATGTGCAGCTGTTACACTTTGGTATGTACTATGGGTGCAGATAACAATTCAGGACATTCATACGGTTACTGCATCAGGCATGCTGGGATATACACACAGTCATATCAGCACACTGTACTGTTACCAACATGATACTACTAATACACTTCTATGTAGTCACCCTGTGCATCAGCAATGTGTTTACCTGTTCCCGCAATGATGTTGGAGATTGCAGGAGGTGGCACAGTGTCATCATATGCACAGGGTGTGAATTAGGTATGCCTGAGTCTGCCACTGATACCACCAATTGACATGTGTGTGTATGTGTGTTGGTGAGGGGCAGCAGTACAGGGTGGGGCACTGTTGGTGCAGTGTGTGCATGTATGTGGTCACCATAGGTGTTAACATTTCGCATGTGTGTATGCACGCACACAGTTCCACCTCATGGCTGCCATATACAGGGGTTTGTGGACAGCCACAGACTGCACCTGGCAGGTCATACAGATCAGTGTCTGTGGCCATGGACACGGTACCTGTGCCTGGCAGGGGTGCTACAGACCGTATCCAGTACTAAGCCAGACTGGGTACTGTCATCAGAAGCGGGAGTGTGTTGACTGGACAAAGGTCCCTGTTGGGACTGTCCAGAGCCACGTGCACGTGGTCTCCAGGGGTGTTCTGATGACAGCACAGACCCAGCATTGCTGGGGCTGCTGCTGGCACTATGGGGGTGTGCGCGAGCCTGTTGTCATCCGTGCCGACTGCCAGCTGCTGCTGTTGCTGGCATACGCCCACGTCGACGCCATAACCGCCCACCATTGCCCTGGCTCATGGACATTTGGTTGTGGAACTGCTGTAATATGTCCCCACAACGTCTGTCTATGACATCGGTGAAATTACGGATAGCATCCGCAATGTCACGCATACTGTCAGTCATGGCTGTGCGACATGTTCTCAGCTCCCTCAGAACCTGTCTGGTGTACCTTTCCATACGCGACTGTGCCTGCATGACAGCCTGAAACATAGCTGAGGTTGACAGACCTCTTTGGGCACGTCAGCCAGAGGCAGTACGCCCACGGATGCTCCCACGAGAACCCATGGGCAACTGTCTGTGTGGTACCATCGCAGGACCCTGCCCATGGCTGCTGTGTGGGGAAGCATGTGCCACAGATACAACATTACCCTGGTCAATGCCCACTGTATCCTGTCCATCACCTAGGGACAATGGTGACAAAGGATGTACTGGCAGGATGACTGTGCACAATGATAGGGTTGACAGCTGTGTACTGTCAATTGGCTGACCAATGGCAGACCCTGACACACCTTCCTGTACCATTACACAGATATCATCATTACCAGTACCTGTGGCACCAGATTCAGGTTCCCTGCTGCAGGACACCAGAGCAGCACCAGAACCTGTGGGAGGAAGACAGGAAACACAGTTTACAGTGTCCACACAATGTTATCAGTGATGCACTTATGCACACATGCACACATGGACACATTCACACATGCACACATGGACACAGGCACACATGCACACATGGACACAGGCACACATGCAGACATGCACACGTGGACACATGCACACAGGCACACATGCACACATGCACACAGGCACACATGCACACATGCACACATGCAGACATGCACACGTGGACACATGCACATGGGGACACATGCACACATGCACACGTGGACACATGCACACATGGACACATGCACACGTGGACACATGCACACATGCACGCATGCACACGTGGTCACGTGTACACATGCACACATGGACACAGGCACAAATGCACACATGCACACATGCACACGTGGACACAGTCACACATGCACACATGCACACATGGACACAGGCACACATGCACACATGGACACAGGCACACATGCAGACATGCACACGTGGACACATGCACACAGGCACACATGCACACATGCACACATGGACACATTCACACATGCACACATGGACACAGGCACACATGCACACATGGACACAGGCACACATGCAGACATGCACACGTGGACACATGCACATGGGGACACATGCACACATGCACACGTGGACACATGCACACATGGACACATGCACACATGCACACGTGGACACATGCACACATGCACACATGCACACATGCACACGTGGTCATGTGTACACATGCACACATGCACACATGCACACGTGGACACAGGCACAAATGCACACATGCACACATGCACACGTGGACACAGTCACACATGCACACATGCACACGTGGACACAGGCACACCTGCACACATGCACACATGCACACATGGGCACAGGCACACATGCACACATGCACACCCCGCAGTATACACACAGATCACTACTGAGTTACACTAGTGTTACTAGCACTATCAGGACTATTATAGGTATTGTTAAACACACTCACCAGCATGGATGGCCTGCCTTGCTGTAACCCCGGAGGGACCTGCAGAAATCATGAGATTAATGTCAGTGGGCACAACTGTGCCACTGATACTGCATATGATACAGTGCAATAGTACAACAGTTGCCTTTCACACGTCAGCTGCTGATATTGCCAATATCACACATGCACAATTACATACTATGATGACAGCTACATACCACGGACACACCTTACACATGCATAAACTAACAGTGTACAGAACAGTCAAGTGTACATATGGCATATTACCTGCACGCTCCATGTCATGCTGCTGTGTGGATCCAGCCTCCATCATGATGCAGATGTATTGCTGTTGCTGTTCTGGGGCTGGAGCCACAACACTTAGGAGTAGCCCCTCCAGTCTGGTGAGGAGGGGATGTGTGGCCACCCCACCTCCTGTGGCAACCTGTTGCCTGTAGATATCCGACGCACGCTGATGGACATTTCTGATTAAATCACTGCAGTGATGTCGTACCTGCTCATATGTCCTATTATGCGTGCCAATGTCATTTACCCTACAGACAAGGTCTTGCCACAGTGCAGCCCTCTCCTGCTGATTCTGACTGGTGCAGGAAAACAGTATGTCATACTCCTGCACCAGGCTCTGGTGTATCTCCTCATCTTCCGCTGCAGAGTAGGCGGGATTACGCTGATGCACCATCTCCCTGGAAGAGAACACAAACAGGATATCAGCAGACTATGTCAGCAATATATGACACACATACTATACATGATACTCATGTGTAGTGATATACTACTACTCCCATATGTTGCATGTGTGTGTCTCGTGGTGGATACACAAGTACATGGCCAGATATCAGTGCTCAGCCAACACCTGTGCAACAATACCTGCCGCATTCCACACAACATAGTAGCATGCCCCATCGGACAGCACACTGCGACAGGTCCAATGCACAACCTCACTCTGGGGGTTCATCCCAAGGTACTGTATGTGGGATGCCATCCACTAGTGTGATGTGGACACAAGTTACTCGGCCTGGATATACATATCCCACCACCACCACCAGCACAGTAGACTACTTTGATATGTATGTGATTAGACAGTTATTCACTTGTTAGGACTGAGATGGTAGCCATGCAGCACACTGGGCCAGTGGAAGCCACAACCCACACTGCTGACCCCTTTTGCAAATGCTTACCACGGACATCCCACAGATTGCATGGAACTTGCACACACATTTCTAACCCAGACCCTATGCACAAAGGTTAAGCATCCTGTCCGGTGGACCCCAGACAGAGGCAGATTGTATAACAATAGCAGGAGGCTACTGCAGGACAGAGCAGATTCACATTAAGGGAAGGCATCTGTTGTCAGCACTGGTACTACGCTACGGTCTCTCATAACAATGGCCACGGCCTACTCTGGGAGGGAAATGGCCACAAACACTATGGATAACCACATGGCCTTCTTCAGTTATGTTACACATATGGACCAAATGCCTCAGATATGCTCTGCATTAATACACACCTACTTAACATTCACCAACCACACAGATATTGGCAACATTCTTGCAGACAGGTTCGGTGCACGTATCCCCCCTCCTTCTCCCCCACCAGTTGAAATACTTATCACAGCTGTATGTAACCTCCCTATCATCTCACACGTCCAGGTGAGGGCCGCCCTCAGCAAAGCAGAACACACAGCATCACTGTGACCTGATGGTATCCCTGGATGTGTGCTACATGCACTCCAAGAGGACATACAACCGCATATAAGACTGATAATTAATCTTGGCCGTACTACAGGATATGTACCTGGACACTGGCATACAGCAACAGTGGTCCCACACCACTAAGGAGGCACCTCTACTGACCCTGGGAACTACCACATCATATGCATAGCCGGCCTGGTCTGCTAAGCTATGGAATTATTCAGTATGGGACGCATATGCAGTGATATTGGGTACCTGCAGACACTTGTTCCCAGCCAGTTTGCCTTTGTGATGGGCTGATCCTGCCTTTTGAACCTGGCTGACCTTTCAAAACAGTCACCAGCCATTGCTGAGGGCAACGCACAGACAGCTGCTGCCAGGATCATGGCCTAACACTGATTGACATGTAATGTATAGTCATCCCCTTTTGGTGGAACTACGTACACACAACATATCACATGGACATACCTATAGATACAGACCTATGACACATTTGGAGGGTTCACAGTATGCAGACCTGCTACTTTGCAACACCTGTGTTTGTCACAGTTGGTTGCGTTACCACTGCTTCTGCTTCCTGCTGCTACTGTCACTGCTGACAGCCTAGACTCACAGTGTGTAGCATGTGTTTTTTTTTTTTCTCTCTGTCTCTGTCTGTCTCTCTCCCTCTGCCTGCTTCCAGACAGTGCAATGAACATATTGCATGTGTGGAGTGTTAGTACAGGATGCTTTTGTAGGTATCTGCATATGTCCATGTGATGGCCTCTGCACCAATTGTAAGCCAGCATTTGCTAATTGCATGCAGCCAGTTGTGTACTGATTGCAGTTCTCACTGTGATTTCAGGACAGTGCTATAAAAGGGTATGTGAGATAGGCGTTGCCCTTTCAGATTGTAAGGGCGGGGACCATGCTGGTATGCTGTGGACACTGTTCTGTGAGTGCAAAGGTTAGTATCTCTCTCATGATTCAGGCTGTGTTGTAGATTCACATTTCTCCATTCCTCTCTCCTGTTCCCTGTAGTAAGTGTGTATGCACAATGACACCTACAACTATATATATATATATATATATATATATATATATATATATATATATATATATGTAAATATACATACATTTATATATGTACATTAACTGACATTATTACCTACAAGCTACCAACTAGCATGGCTGTTTCTGTTCACACACTACTATTATGGGAATCCACTAGTTTTGACAGTAATTCTAAATTACATGCTTTGTGTACTACACATCCTATATTCCCTTTACATTCATCCCTACTATTACATGTTATATTTATTTTAGCACAATGTTCTTGTATAAGAGTCATGGCTTAGTCGTAGGTCATACAGACTACTGTTTCCAAGGTCCTGGGTTCGGGACTGACAGTGGGATTTTATTTTGCTTTTGAACTGACTACAGGACCTGTCAATCAGAGTGACTAAGGCACTTTTAAGCAGTTGTAAGCAGGTTAGTGCTAGTTTGCGCGGAGCTCACGCATGAGCACTGGCGTTTAGCTCCACGCACACATGCGCACACTCGCTTACAACCGCTTAACAGTGCTTACTCTGGCGCACACCTGCGCTATTTTCTTTGAAAGAAATGAAAATGGGGAGACAGGAAAGTGGTGAAAAAGGGGTCACAAAGAGGGTAAGACAGTAGGGAAACAAGCTTGGGATTTGCAGGAGGGATGTAGGTAAGGCCCATAGCTGCCCATTTCTTCATCAGCAACAGCTGTGCATATGTATGCAATTTGGTGTGACATTTGAAACCTTCCACCACTGAGAGAGGTGTCAGGACAACAATAATACTTGTTGTACAGCCAATTGTAATTGATAGTTTCCATGTCCAGCAGACATGTGTGCGGAATGGACAGGTATGTATGGGGCGTAATTTTTTTGTGGGTACAGAGTGCCCCCTTTTTTTTCAGGTGAGAGTGGTATGTCAGGTGAAGGAAGTCGGTATAGCTGGGGAGGTAGGTTGGGTAGGTCAACAGACAAGACAAACAAGACGCATACAGGGGCGGTGTATGACACGTGTGGGGGGGTTACACAATTGACGGGGACGGAGTTTTGGATATCCAGAGCCCATGAGCCCACAGATGGCAACAGTGGAACTGATATCCCCACCCATAGGCAGTTGCCACTGTTCCTTCACTGCCCAGGACAGGGCTGTGCTGGGGGCTGTGTAGGCCAGGCAACAGGCATGCCCGTAAGTTGTGCCACCTGTGCTTCAAGCTGGCGTAGGGGCTCGAGAACAGAGTCCCAGATCTCCCTACGCGTCACAGTCCGGACACTTCAGAGGGTGAGTGGTGGTTCTCCTCCGGCTACGCTTGCAGAGGGAGGATGAGCCCCATCCCCTGCAGCGCTTCCACCTGCAGGTGGCACAGGGCCACCGGAGGAGGGTCCAGACTGGGCACTAGTGCCAGGTGCACTCGCCAGCTGAGGTGGGAGAGGTGGGTCCGCTGGAACCCGCCTTCCCTGTCGTCCTATGTTTTGCATTATGTCATGACAGTTTGAGTTAGTGACATATAATACCATTCACAATTAGTTGTAACAGCATGCATTAGTATTCCAATTAACTAAACACCCAGATATTCACACCATTGAACAGCGAGCATAACACATGCATAATTTGAACAGCAATACACAGTCCAACAACATGCAGGGTTGATTGATGGCAACAGGCCATCAGGTTTGGATGTATGAACAGGGCAGATGCATCAACGGACATGCAAATATATATGACCCAACAGGACAAATGTCCAGGGGTGTTAATTGTGATTGCACATACCATTTTCACATGGAATGGGTTATATGTGGTTATAGGGTGGGGTGAAGAAAATAATATTAACACCTTTGAATACCAATACATATGCTGTACATTTCTAATAGCTGCACATATATACACATTACTGTTCTAATTACAGTTTCCTATATGATAACTACTTCAACTTGGTGATAGGACTCTTACTGCAACATCAATATACATTTTATTGTTCTTCATACACATTCATATCTTGCTTTGTTTAGCTACATCATCCTGCTACATTTGCTTTATATAGCTAGTGTGGATGTTTGGTATATCACACAATCATACTATCGGCATATTGCAGACTGAGAGCAACATATCCAGATTTTGGGATACACATTCCAGATGCAGCAACACTTTGAACAGATTTCGCTGTTTGATTTTGATTCTCACATGCATTTCATTCTGTCTTGACTGCAGTATACTTTATACAGGGGTTATTACTACTGTATTGCTGGATTCATGACACTTTCTCACACTCTCTCACTTGTTTTCATTTTACTATTCAGGATGGTACTTACTTCTAGGCTTTATTGATATGTTTTACCTGTAGTTATTAAATCCTTTCCAGCAGTCCCACTTCTGTCATGTTTCAGTATTTCAACAGGGATATATTTCACACATGTGATTTCATCATCTTCTGCAGCTGTACTTTTCAGCCTTCTGCAGGTTGTGTACTCTTTTCTTACAGGTGGGGCATCTTTATTTCAGAATTTATGTCAGACATTTTCATTTTTCTGTTTGGATTACAGACGGCAACACACTTTTGTAATCAAGCAATACTTGCAAACACTTTTACACTGTTACTTGCACATTTTATTACTTAGTGACTACACTGCTCTCTTTTGCTAACTGTCATACTTTTATATTTCTTTACACTTACTGGGAGTGGATTACTGACCTGCCTGGTGGCGCAACCGCACCAGCCTATCGCCATAGGCTCTGCGGTTCGCAGAACAGACACCTGCAGCTGTAATATAAATGAAATAATATTGGAATACACATCTCCATAATATCAGCTAGTTTAATTTCTTACATACATAATTAAATGTGACTTACTCAGTAGTGGGGCGTTGGGCATTTGCCGGGCCTCCTGGATCCAAAGGTTCAATTGGTCCTGCTTGCGTCTCTTCAGGTCTGCATGGTGGTGATGGACTTGCAAACCAGTCCTTGGAATCCCTGTGGCACTGGTGAGATCATGAGCCAACCGGTCCCACACCTCAGCCCTATATGCTCCCCACAGGACCTGGCCCTGCGTGAGTTGGGCCTCATGATTGTGGACTAGGAGCCAGACCATGTACCTGGACTCCTCAATGCCCCACCTCTGTGCTCAAAAGCAACTACCCTCACCTACTCCTGTCATTCTGGCTGCAAGTCAGTTCTACAATCGTTTATGCTGTGTATTCCCGCCTATGGGGCTTATATAGGCTGTTTTTCCCGCACATATCTGTGATTGGCCATTTTGGAATTGTATCAACTTCACTAAACCTGCATTGTCATGCTCCAGTTTGTATTCATTCCTATATATTTGCTAATTTTGCATTTATAGGTACTGCTGTTATGGCTTAGTGGTTCAGTACCTTGACTATGGTGTATAGTATCCTGGGTTTGAACCTGGCCACTATTTTTTATGACTGTCTAGACAAGCTGAGGGGTGTGTCTGTGTAAAGGCAGTTTTGATATGGCTTGCTCAATGTTGCCCATTGGTTAGCTTGTTTGCGCTATCAGCATGCATATTACGCTCAGCTCAGCTAGGGGCACATAGTTTCAGCATGTTAAACCACTGCTTAGCTACAGGCACTCATTTTGCACCTGTTAAACCACTGCTCAACTACGGGCACTCATTTTGCCCCAGTTAAACCACTGCTCACCTACGGGCAGATGCACTCACCCTGTTAAACTGTAGCTCAGCTATGGGCACATCTGGCATTCTTTATTGTTTTGTTACCTCACATTTCTTCAATATAAATGGGCTATTTCATTACATTTTACATAAAATGTGATTTTATGTGTACATGTTTGTCAGGGACTTGTTTCGTGCTTATTTTGCTTAAAATAAAACTTGGTGTTGTGGGGGCTTGAACCATGAATGCCTGCTCTTCAGTCAACATCTCTACCACTACGCTATTGCTTCTGGGCTTACTTTGCATATTTAGTTCTTATATGCTTTCCCACTGACTGCTAACTGGCTGCGCTACAGGCATGCCCGCACAAACGAGCGCACTCATGGGCAAACATCTTTACAATTTAAAAAAAAATTATGAGATGTTCATTTGTACATTTTATGTTCGTAGTCTGTGGGGGCATGTGTTGTGTTGTGTTTATTCACATTTCCATGGACTCTGTCGTGGGTATTTACTTTGGGCAATTTTACTCTTCTGGGGGCGTGTCCGCTTACAGGGCTCGGCCTACGGACACGCCCCGTACTGTCTTTCACGGACCGTGTTAGCCTTAGGTGTGATTCAGCATGCTCTCATGAATGTGCAGAGCATGCTGACATCACTCCATTTAACTGCAGCCTCCGTGTAAGAGTTATAACTATTACACGGAGGCTTCGTGAATCCTGCCCATTGTCTATTCTCTAATAATTGGTAACTGTGTATTGTTAATGCTGGCTCAGGTAAATTTTGAACCTGTAAGAAACTGTCTGTCTATGACAGTGAATTTTAAACAGTTTGACACATGGCAAAAGTAGTAAGAATACATGAAACCAATAACAAGTGCAGTGCAATTTCTGCAGTTCTTTAATGTTCAACATTGGTATATATTATTATATTTACACAACTGGCCAAATTATTTATTAAGCAGTCCTTATATACCTAAAAGTCAGTTTAAAAGTGTTTGCTATGTATATATATATATATATATATATATATATATATATATATATATGGGTTCCATGCACTAGATTGAATTTTCACTAATTCGAAATAGTGCATGGAATGCTCACTGCAGCGAAAGTGCACTTAATCCAAAGTGCACTTACGCAAACTTTAGTACAATGAACATGTGTTGTACTGAACTTCCATGCAGTACTCATGGACCTTAAAGTTAGGGCACGGGTCACAGTAAGGGGATAGCCAGTAGGGCTATCCCCTTACTATTACCCATGCCCTAATCCTAAGGTCCGTGATGACTGCAGCGCAGTGAAGGACATAGCAATGTCCTCCACTATGGTGCAATAGTCAAGAACCTTAGGATTAGGGCATGGGTTAGGGTAAGAGGATAGCTTTACTAACAATCCCCTTACCCTAACCCGTGCCCTAACCCTAAGGTCCATGATTATCACACCATAGTGAAGGACATAGCTTGTTTTTTATGTCCTCCAGTGTGCTGCGGTGTTTTCGGTGAAGTGTACTTACGCAAAAGTTTACTTTCGTTAAAGTGAACTTTCACAGAAGTGAGGCTTCCTATTGCAAGTTTGAAGTAGTGAACTTTCGTTCTTGTAATAGGAATCCATATATATTATATATATATATATATTTTTTTTTTGTTTTGTTTTGTTTTGTTTTGTTTTACACACCCTATAGCTCCTGACAAAGCAAATGTAGCACTTACAACAATTCATCAGACACAAGGTAAGCAGTTTACCTTAAAAATCATAATACTGAAATATGTTTTACTGATCCTATCATCATGTATATCTTTCTTACCCCTATGACATGGATTTATCTGAAGTAGCAAGCTGATCTTTGCAGTATCCATTTTAACAAACTATTTCTTTTAAAATAGGGATGTTTGGAATCTCTGTAGGGCAGTTTGTGTTTATCTAACCAAAACTCCAAGACTGGCTGATTATCAGCTCTGTTAGATTAGGTTAGCAGTCCTGTTTATAGTATGAGACTCTTACTTTGGTTTGGTATCTGTTCCATTTCTCACATGTATTTGTCTTCATGTCTGCAACCTTCATCAGTCCATGACTACTTCTAAAAGCATGTCGAGGATCAGTCCTGACAAAGTTATGTTTGCTCTGTAGAAATTGTTATATAAGTGGCTCAGTATTATGGTATCCCATAATACACACCACTGTGATTGTGGCTCACTATTATGACATCCCATAATGCACATTGCTGTGATTGTGGCTGGGTATTATGGTATCCTATAATACACACTGCTGGGATTGTGGCTCAGTATTATGGTATCCTATAATACAAACTGCTGGGATTGTGGCTCAGTATTATGGTATCCCATAAAACACACTGCTGGGATTGTGGCTCAGTGTTATGGTATCCCATAAAACACACTGCTGGGATTATGTCTCACTATTAAGGCATCCCATAATACACACTGCTGTGATTGTGGCTCAGTATTATGGCACCCTATAATACACACTGCTGTAATTGTGGCTGGGTATTATGGTATCCTATAATACACACTGCTGGGATTGTGGCTCAGTATTATGTTATCCCATAATGCACACTGCTAGGATTGTGGCTCAGTATTAAGGTATCCCATAATATACACTGCTGTGATTGTGGCTTAGTATTATGAAATCCCATAATACACACTGCTGTGATTGTGGCTCAGTATTATGGCATCCCATAATACACACTGCTGTGATTGTGGCTCAGTATTATGTTATCCCATAATACACACTGCTGTCATTGTGGCGCAGTATTATGGCATCCCATAATGCACACTGCTGTGATTGTGGCTCAGTATTATGTTATCCCATAATACACACTGCTGTGATTGTGGTTCAGTATTATGGTATCCCATAAAACACACTGCTGGGATTGTAGCTCACTATTATGGCATCTCATAATACACACTGCTGTGATTGTTGCTCAGTATTATGGCACCCCATAATACACACTGCTGTGATTGTGGCTGGGTATTATGGTATCCTATAATGCACACTGCTGTGATTGTGGCTCAGTATTATGGTATCCCATAAAGCACACTGCTGGGACTGTGGCTCAGTATTAAGGCCTCCCATAATACACACTGCTGTGATTGTCGCTCAGTAGTATGGTATCCCATAATACACACTGCTGGGATTGTGGCTCAGCATTATGGTATCCCATAATATATACTGCGGTGATTGTCGCTTAGTATAATGGTATCCCATAAAACACACTGCTGCGATTGTGGCTCAGTATTATGGCACCCCATAATACAAAATGCTGGGATTGTGTCTCATTATTATGGTAGCCAATAATACACACTGCTGGTATTGTGGCACAGTACTATGGCATCCCATAATACACGCTGCTGTGATTGTGGCTCAGTATTATGGTATCCCATAATACACACTGCTGTATTTGTGGCTCAGTATTATGGTATCCCATAACACACACTGCTGTGACTGTGGCTCAGTATTATGTTATCCCATAATACACACTGCTGTGATTGTGGCTCACTATTATGGTATCCCATAATACACACTGCTGTGATTGTGGCTCAGTTTTATGGCACCCCATAATACACACTGCTGTGATTGTTGCTCAGTAGTATGGTATCCCATAATACACACTGCTGGGATTGTGGCTCAGTATTATAGTATCCCATAATATACACTGCGGTGATTGTCGCTCAGTATAATGGTATCCCATAAAACACACTGCTGGGATTGTGGCTCGGTATTATGGCACCCCATAATACACACTGTTGGGATTGTGTCTCATTATTATGGTAGCCAATAATACACACTGCTGGTATTGTGGCGCAGTACTATGGCATCCCATTATACACGCTACTGTGATTGTGGCTCAGTAGTATGTTATGCCATAATACACACTGCTGTGATTGTGGCTCACTATTATGGTATCCCATAATACACACTGCTGGGTTTGTGGCTCAGTATTATGGCACCCCATAATATACACTGTTGTGATTGTAGCTGGGTATTATGGTATCCCATAATACACACTGCTGTGATTGTGGCTCAGTATTATGGTATCCCATAATACACACTGCTGTGATTGTGGCTCAGTCTTATGTTATCCCATAATACACACTGCTGTGATTGTGGCTCAGTATTATGGTATCCCATAATACACAGTGCTGTGATTGTGGCTCACTATTATGGTATCCCATAATACACACTGCTGGGATTGTGTCTCAGTATTATGACACCCCATAATATACACTGCTGTGATTGTGGCTGGTATTATGTTATTCCATAATACACAGTGCTGTGATTGTGGCTCAGTATTATGTTATCAAACACTGTGCTATGCACGTAGGTACTGCACGGCCGGATCAAACCAAAAAACACTGTTAGCCAGCAGATGCGTGAAACAGTAAAATAATACTAATACTAAATAGTTTGCTGATTATACATTTCCTTTAATAATCAGACCGGTTTCGGCAAAAAGGTATAAGCCTTCATCAGTGATACACAGCAAAAAAACACAGGACATTACTAATGAATTAGTGTTACCAATTTATCTTGTGTTTTCTGCATTATTATATACATATTTTTGCACACAATACACCTGTATCTGTGGTGTATTTATTTATGTTTATTATTTCATAGACATTGTACTATTTCTATGTTATATAATCAATAGGCTTAAATGTGGTGAACCCATGAACACACTGACTTAATAATGTTTATTATCTGTTTATTATCAGTTTTTCTGTTTCTGTAGTGGGAATATACCATTACTAATTATGCAAGGTTTCATTTCTCATTGGTCAGGCATTCTTATAAATATTCATTAGTAATGTCCTGTGTTTTTTTGCTGTGTATCACTGATGAAGGCTTATACCTTTTTGCCGAAACCGGTCTGATTATTAAAGGAAATGTATAATCAGCAAACTATTTAGTATTAGTATTATTTTACTGTTTCACGCATCTGCTGGCTAACAGTGTTTTTTCAGTATTATGTTATCCCATAATACACACTGCTGTGATTGTGGCTCAGTATTATGTTATCCCATAATACACACTGCTGTGATGGTGGCTCAGTATTATGTTATCCCATAATACATACTGCTGTGATTGTGGCTCAGTATTATGGTATCCCATAATACACACTGCTGTGATAGCATATTTTACTGCTGCATCAGTTTGTAAGACCTCACATGTACTTGCAACCAGCTGTAGTTCTGCATATATTTGATACCAGAACTGGTGTAATATGATTCAGAGTAAAAAAAAAGAAATAAAAATAAAAAAATAAGATTATTACTCATCAGCAAACAACATTATAAAATATATCTGACTAGTCATTTACATGCCCTTGCTCATTATTTTCACTTCAGTGGTAATTGAAAAATAACAAATTCTCTGCCATTGTAGATAGATGGGTATCTCAAAGAACTCATAGTGGCATCAGCATTAAACATTGACAGTTTTCTTTCTTTTTTTTTATTTTATTAACACAGTAGTTTCCACTGATTTTGCACATTTTCTGGCAGTGGTTTGGAATAGTATATACGCTGACTGTGGGAAGTTTGTCCAAGGAACCAGGGAAACCTTTTAGTCTATGATAGGACTTCTCTGTGAGCTGTAAGGACAGTTTATGATGGCAATAGCAAGTTGTATTCATCCACACACTAAAAATCTTGTGATGACCAAAACTGGAGAGCATTCTGACAGGTAGGATGAGTTGGAACTACTGGAGAATCTGTGCATGGGGCCTTGGAAATGGCAGTACTCAGTGTAACTGGCAATGCTTTCAGAATGGAAGCATATGCTGAGTTACTAGAGGAAGACAGCAGTGCAAGCGCAAACCGTGAATCTGTACAAGTCCTGGAAGAGAATATCAGTGACCTGGAAGTAGGAAACACTAGGATGGAAAAAGGCAAATGGTCATGAAGACTGAGCTAATTACAGCAGACAGCAGCAATATCTTCTTGTGGAAAAAGATAATAGTTGTATCACCATGATATAATAGACAAACAAATGTCTTTTAGCACACACAAGCCTTTTAATTAGGTAACAAGGGGGGAGGGATTATTCACATAAATGGAATGGAAACTAGATCGGGGGTCTTCCAAAATTTGATCCATATGTGGTGAGTTCCTGAATTAGACCTTTCTGCCTCCTCTCAGAACAACTTTTGCAACCCCTTTCAAGAACATTTTGGCATGAGACTGCATGTTTAATAATTTGCATTTAATTAAAAGAAAGGTATAAAGAGCAAAGAGAAATGTTTGAAGTTAAATAGCTTTAAAACAATAAACTGTATCATTTGTAATAGATAAACTGTGTAAATTTCTTGTAGTAGCTTTTGATATGTAACACATTTTACTGAAGCCTATTCAATTCACTTTCAGAAGTTATGCGTTGTCTTCTTTGTTGAAGGGGTGAAGGATGGTGTGACAACTATCATCCTTTACATTACAGAACTCCCTCAAACAGCATTTTTTGCAGTGACCCTTTCGATCCACTACAAATGAACATGATCAACTGGTTTTAAAATGCTTGACATGATCAGACTAGCCATGTTAATTGGAATATAGCTTCATAGCACAATGTTGATCTACAAACATCCTACATCCTGCAAGAGCAAAACTATATGGCAGAGAAGCTGAACAGGACCAGGGCAGACTTTCACAATGGAAACTAAATGGGCGGGGGGGGGGGTCTTCCAAAATTTGATCTATCTGTGGGGAGATCCTGAATTAGACCTCTCTGCCTCCTCTCAGTGCAGTCACCTGGCAAACTTCCTTTCCAGGACTCCATGCAAGAAGGGCTGGAAGGCAGATCCCTTTTCTTTTCTTTGGACAAGAATGTTCCTGTATGCCTTTTCACCTTTTCCATTAATATCAAGGTATGTCATAAGATTTAGATAGAATGCCATAAGATCATTGTGGTGACTCCTTTCTGGCCCAGACAACGGTGAATCTCCCTTCTTTTGGAAATGGTCAGGGGCAATAATCACAAGCTTTCTCACAGAATGGATCAACTTACACATGAACAGAGGTGTTTGATACACCATGACATGAATCATCTTCAATTTACTGCCTGGATGATAGGATCTTAATTCCTTTTAGGCTCCTGTTTTCTGAGGATGTGCAGCAGGTACTCATGGAGGCAAGAAAGCCTGTTCCTTCAAAATCATATATTAGCAACTGAAAAAGGTTTTCTAGTTGTTGCCAACAACATAACTATCACCCATCCATGGCTAGTTGTTCTCTGGTTTAACAATATTTGTCTGAGTTACTATTCTATCTCCTTTCTTATTTCTCTGTCAGGGTTCATTTATTGTCCATTTCAGTGTGCCTGCCGATGTATCCTCCTCTTTCAATGCAATCTCATACCAAAATATATTTGGAAGGGATTTTGCATGAGACATCCAAGAAAACTGGTGGCCCCTCCTTGAGATCCTAATTTTGTGATAGAGATGCTAACACTTGCTCCATTTGAACCAGCTCATCAGTTTTACTGATAGCTCTGACCTCTACAAGAAGCTTACTTGAGTTGCAAGCTCTTATGGTGAGTCAGCCTTACCTCATTTTCCATAGGGTGCACTATTTCTTTGAGACCTAATCCTTCTTTTACACCTAAAGTAGTATCCGAGTTTACTTTTTGCCAAACTATGGATCTCCCCATTTTCTTTCCTGAATCTAAAAGTGAGGGAGAAAGGGTAATCCATATGTTAGATGTCTACAGACAATGCAAGGACTATATTGACAAAACTAAATCTTTCAGATCTTCCAATATTGCTCATTTCATGTGAAGGTAAGAGGAAGGGACACCCTGTGTCAAAACAGAGTATTTTGAAATGGTTGTCTAAGGCTATTATTACCTTCTCTTATACCCAAGTTGGCATAATCAATTCCAGGCAGGATCAAGGCTCACTGTACTGGCCCTGGCTTCATCTATGGCTTTCTGGAAAGGGCATGATTCTAAAAGTGTTCTAAAGCTGCTACTTTGTCCTCTATACATACTTTTACAAAACACTATAAGCTTGATTCCTTCTGTAGATCTAGATTAATCTTTGCTAGGACCAGTCTCCAGAGGTCCTGGATACACTTTTCCCTCTCAAAAATAGTTAGCTATTGTAATTTAGCAATATAGTAAATGGTGCTGCAGTAGTGATTGTGATGAAAAGAGGTACTGCCAGAACAGTTAGCTGGAATTTTGTAAATCAATATATGTAATTTGTGAATATCAAAATGATTTATATGAGATGCTTGTGTTACAAATGTGTTTGAACTGTATGTCATATGTATATCAAACTGATTTGTATAGACATTTGTGTTGAAAAGGTATTTGTAAAGTGCTTGTGTTTGAAATATATCCATAGTGTGCCTTACTGGAGAGAATGTAAATGAAAATGCACTATTGCAACTGTTTAAATGTATATGTTTTAACATAGGAAACTGGCAAACAGGAGGTTAACCTCAGTCCAACAAATTTTAAAATATATCTAAAATTAAATAACTTTATAGGCTAGGCCATACAGATGCTATCTGACAGGTTCCACTGCAGCCAGAGACACAAAGTCTGTACTAGGAAGTTTTCTGTATTGCCTTTGTGGTGAACTAATTACTACTCTGGAAGCATGGAGGTATGAAATTGTTTTATGACTTCAAGCACCTGCCACAGATCTGAGCAAAAGCCCTTGCCTGTGTATTTTTACAAGTAGGTGCTAAATCCTGCCAGCTTCTAGCAGTGGGGGTTTGCAAGAGAACTTAGATGTCAGATCACCAGATGTGATGTTGTTCTGCGAGCTATCCCAGAGGTAATATTTTAGATATTTTTAGTTATTTTATTCAGGAAGTCCTACTTGGAACGAAGCCAATTTTCACCGGAGGCCCAAGGAGAAACGCTTCAGATGCATGTCTTTTTAACATGGGAGGAAACCCACACAAATGCAGGGAGGACATGCAGACTCCACTCAGAAGGCACCCCAGCTGAGAATTGAACCGGAGAACCTCTTGCTGTGAGGTGACAATGGAACCACTGCACCACTGCACCATCCTATTAGATATTATTTTGAGACTTCTCTTAGTGAGACTGAGCACTCTGCATTCTGTTCTGGCCCTGACAGCAAGAAGGACCATTCACCACATCATCTGCCTTGCTCCATTAAGTAAGTTCATATGGATTAGTAATTCTCTTAGACTCAGTCAGAATATAGTGAAGCTTAGTTTAGATATATTTTTCTTTATTTGTCTGAGTCTGTCCTGCAATGTTATTTTAAATATTTCCTGAGATTTTTGAAATCTGATGTCACTGTGAATTGATATTTAATATTGTCTTGTTCTTTTATTATTTATTATTAAATATATTTAAACATTTCATTATGGCTGATCTTTGCAGAGATATTTAAGTTTTGAGAGTATTTGCAAATGTATTTGGTGACACTGTGTGGGCCACTACTAACAGCCATACTGTTTGTCAAACTACCATTTGTATTAATACTAATTTCACTCAGTAAAATTGGACATACTTTGTTAAGGGCCTTAAAGCAGCCTGTGAGGGGTTCTGGTGGCAATGAAAACTACCTTATAGTCTTGCCAAGAGGGGGCATAACTAGGAAACCTGTGCCAGCCTTTCCCAGGTGTGTGTGTGTGTGTGTGTGTGTGTGTGTGTGTGTGTGTGTGTGTGTGTGTGTGTGTGTGTGTGCGCCTGTGTGTGTGTGTGTGTGTGTGTGTGTGTGTGTGTGTGTGTGTGTGTGTGTGTGTGTGTGTGTGTGTGTGTGTGTGTGTGTGTCAGCTACCTGGGCAGGGACACAAAGCACTTTTTGGACAGAGAGAGTGTTGGACGACTTGGCTTGGAACCCTGGCTAAGGACTCAACTCCATAGCTGTGTCAGTAGGGAGTCTTACTGGGGATCTGAAGAAAGAGAGAGGAATGATCCCCAGACTGACTGTGTTCTCAGTGTGCTCTTAAGGGAAATTGTGCTTGATTGTGCTTGATGCATAGAGCCGCATCTGGAAATACTGGATGTGTACCTGTTATCCTCCTAGTGATCATTCCTCACAGCTGCCAGAGGTAAGGATTGAGGCTCCTTGATTACTGGCCCAAAGGTGGAAGGCCATTACAGTGATCAATATGAAGAACATAGTACAGTTGTATAAGCTGATCTTACCATAACAATAGATATTTGAATGCCCACTGTCACAGTAGCCACTCCCTCCCTCCATTCCCCTTGTTTGTTGGTGTGACTTTTATGCCTGTGTGTGGGAATTTGTTTTTGTAATGTCTATCATTGTCCGTTCAGGGCTCTGGCTCACTCTCTCTGTTGGCAAGAAAGCTCTGAAGGGCGTCGCAATGAAACTTGTGTTTCAGTCAGCTCAGCTTGTGTTGCTTGACAGTTTGGGTGCATGGAAGCGCCCAGAGGTTTTCAAATCATACACATAAACACACAAAGACATACTCGGAGGCTCTGATCAAAAATCTACCAAAACAGCAGAGGCCACCAAAGCAGACACCCAAACAACCACCACCTCAGAACACAACACCTGCAACACATAGACCTCACAGTCAGAGTGTCAAACAGTCACAGCCCTTAAGGCCAAACACAATGCCAGACACACTAGTCATTGGTGACTCCATAGTCAGACACACTGACGTCCCGCTCACCAGACTGAGTAAGGAGAAGGTCACAGTAAGCTGCCTGTCGGGTGCTAGAATCCGCCACATAACGCAAGCACTCAAGTCTCTCAACAGCAGGTACAAATATGACTCAGTCATTGTCCACGCTGGTGTAAACGACCTGAGACGTACCTCCTTGGACTACATGAAAAGAGACATTGAGGAGCTCTCTGATTATGTAGCCCAGGCAGGTATGACCCTGACCTTGAGCAGTATCCTACCTTCACCAAGAATGATGCCACAATACAGAGATAAGATGATCAGCTTTAACAATTGGCTTAAACACTGGTGTCATTCAAAGGGGATCCAGTGTCTGTCTGCCTGGGATGACATGCTGGACAAGCCACGCTGCTTCGCAAGGGACGGCTTGCACCTGTCACCCTGGGATTCCGGATATTGGCAAAGGCTCTTGCCACCCCCATAGTGCCTTTTTAGGCAAGGCTCAAATTCTAAACCTACCACCCTAGAACACAAAAAGGAAAAAACTAAGGGTAATGCTGCTCAATGCCAGAAGTCTAAATCTCAAAATGCACGCACTCGAGGCCCTTCTCAGTATGGAGAACATCGATGTCTGTGCTGTGACAGAAACCTGGTTCAAGGCTCCTGAGAGCACCCCAGCGCTATCAGGTTTCACCTCATATCATGCGTTCCGGCCCCAAAATCCAGACAATACCAAGAAAGGAGGGGGGGTATCCATATTCATCAAGAACACCCACACCTCAAGACTGGTGGCAGCGCGCGATGCATCGGAGACCATCCAGGTGCAATTAACCATAGGCAAGACTGCTCTGCAAATTGTAGCATGTTACAGGCCACCCTCACAAACTCAGGAACCTCATATGGCCTTCCTGAAAACACTAGAGGGGATAAATGTATCACCAAACACCATCATACTAGGTGACTTCAATTACCCTAATATAGACTGGGAACACTACTCAAGCCCAAACACCCTAGCCCAAAAGTTCCTGGAATTCATAAACTCAAATGCCATGGAACAACTAGTCACCAGCCCCACAAGAGGAGACAACATACTTGATCTCATCATCACGAACATGGGAGCACAATGTTCAACACCAGAGGTGTACCCCTCACTGGTAAGATCAGACCACAAACTAATCTCGCTGGAGGTCCTCATCCCACCCCCACCTGAAATAAAAAAGACCACAGTAAAGAACTTCTCAAAAGCCGACTTCACACTTCTAAAGACTAGTGTGGTCTCCTTTAAGGCCCCGAGCCGTGGAAAACAGTACTCAAGCCGCTGAATCACTTACAAATGCCTTCTACCAGCACCTACAGGACTGCATGGATAAGGCAATCCCAAGCAAAACAAAGACTCTTTGTACCAAAGGCAAGCGTCCAGTCTGGTGGACCCCAGCCATAAACAAACTCTACAACAAAAGGAGGAAGCTACTACAAGATAGAGCAAAATCCTTAAAAGGTAAGACACCCTGATCACTATAAGTAAAAACTAAGAGCTCTCATAAAATCTACCAACGCAAATCTCGAGAGGAAAATAGCTAAAGACTCAAAAGACAATCATAAGGCCTTCTTTAGCTATGTTAGAAACCTGGGAGGAAACTCCCAGATATGCTCAGAGCTAGTTCAAAATGATGTGAAGATTACTGATCCTACAGACATTGCCAACATACTGGCTGACAGGTTCAGTGCAAACTTCTCCCCCCCCTCCAAAAGGAGAGATATCTATACCAAACGATTGCAGCCCCCCAAACATCTCCAGCGCCCAAGTGAGAACTGCTCTCTCCAAAGCAAAAAACACAGCATCCATGGGACCTGATGGTGTCCCCGGCTGTGTGCTCCATGAACTCAATGAGGAATTAAACCCACAGCTAGGACAGCTGTTTAATCAAAGTCTTACCTCTGGATACGTACCCAGGGAGTGGCGCACTGCAACTGTGGTACCACTCCACAAAGGCGGTGCCTCCACCGACCCTGGAAATTACCGGCCCATTAGCTTGACAAGCCTTATCTGCAAAGCCATGGAGAGGATCATAATGGACCTCATAAATAAAGACATAGGGAATTTACAGACTTTGGATCCAACCCAGTTTGGCTTTGTCAAAGGCAGATCATGCCTTTTAAACTTGGTTGACTTTTTCGAAACAGTCACCAAAGCCATTGATGAGGGAAAGGCAGTCCATACAGCCTACCTCGATCTGGCTAAGGCCTTCGATACAATACCTCACTCGGGTATCATTGAAAAACTCATCAGCTTAAATGTCAACCCATACATCACAAGATGGGTTGCAAACTGGCTGAGTGACAGAACCCACAGGGTCAGAGTTGCTGGCGCCATGTCAGACTCAAAGCCTGTCACAAGTGGTGTCCCACAGGACTCAGTCCTGGGCCCACTCTTGTTTGGCATCTACTTCTCCGAAGTACAAGCAAACACAGGAGGGTTATGGCTGACAAAGTTTGCAGATGACTGCAAACTGGGCGCCATAGTAGAAAACACATCTGACACAGATATCCTTCAGAAGGGTCTCACAGAAACGGATAACTGGTGCCAGAGCCACGGCCTAAACTTAAATGCCAAAAAATGCATAGTCATACCCTTCGGGAAAAACAAGGTTACCCCTAGCTACCAAATAGGTGGCAATCCACTGAGCACAGAAGAAGTTCTCAGGGACCTGGGGACCCAGGTTGATAGTAGTCTGTCATTCGACACCCATGTAGCTAAAGTAGTTAGGAAGACCTTCTACATTGCCCACCTTATCATGAAGGGTTTCTCATCCAGATCAAGGGAGGTCATAGTTTCCCTTTACTCATCACTCATCAGACCAATGATTGAGTACAATGCCCCATTCGGAATGTATCTGACCCGACACTTGCAGCAGCTGGAGAGGCCACAAAAGTTCCTCACCAAAAGGATAAAGAGTCTCAAAAATCTGTCCTATGCTGCCCGACTGAAAGAACTCCAGCTCTATTCAGTCGCTTACCGCTTGCTCAGAGGTGACCTTTGCCTAACATACAAGGCCATGTCAAACCCAGATTTGAGGAATATGCTTCACCTCAAAAAATCCAGATCCATCAGAGCCACAAGGGCGGGAGACTTAAACCTTGACACGGCTATTAATAGGACATGCTGGAGGGATAGATTCATCACCCAAAGACTCCCTATGCTGTGGAACAAAATCCCGGTACATGTGAGGCAGAGCACCTCGCTGGCCTTGTTCAAGAGAAATCTTGACCAATGGATGGGAGATCGCAGATATACCCCAGGGATTACCTCAGTGTCACTGCTCGACAGAGGCACAGCAAAATAATGGGTTTAGTTCCCCATACTAAAGGGGTGGCGTAAGCCACAAAACGATGGGCTAGGCTTGTAAATGCCCTCGGGCAGATAGCCTAGTATGAACCTATGAACCTATGAACCTAAGACTATCTGGCTGTTATATCCTTGGCAGAATATAACCCATATAAGTAAGGCTATTGCAGCAGTGATCAGTGGGACATCTACTGTTATGGTAAGTTCAACATACACAACTGTATTATTATTTAATAAATCACTAAGGATTAAAGTCAGACAGTAATGCCAGATATTCGAGTTTCATACTGCTTACTGTTTCACAAATGCATGCTCATGGAACACTTGTTGCAGTAAGCATTCTTTCTTGTTAGTCTATCTCTCTCTCTCTTTCTCCCTTATGCTCTTTCTTTCTGTCTCTCTTTCACACACACACACACACACACACACACACACACACACACACACACACACACACACACACACACACACACACACACACAATGTTAGAGTTGTTTGCCAGCAAACCCACTTTTACCAAGTGTAAAAAATGACAGCCATTTGCTTTTTATTCTGTCCGAGCACCACAACAGCTTAATTTCCTTCCATGTAGCATTGAACTTGTTTTTTTAGGGTACATTACCTGTACATTAAGAACATTATTTCTCCAATCAGGGTGCAATGTACACATTGTCTATTCTCTAATAATTGGTAACTGTGTATTGTTAATGTTGACTTCAGGTAAGTTTTAAACCTGTAAGAAACTGTCTGTGTTTCAAGATACCAGAAAGGTATGCAACAGTGAATTTTAAACAGTATGGCAAATGGCAAAAGTAGTGATAGTACATGAAACCAATACGAAGTGCAGTGCAATTCCTGTTGTTCTTTAATGTTTAACATTGGTATGTATTATTATATTTACACAACTGGTCTGTAGCCAAATTAAAATGTCCTATTTATTAAGCAGTCCTTATATACCTAAAAGTCACTGAGATTGTTTAAAAGTGGTTGCTATGTATATATATATATATATATATATATATATATAAAAAATATATATATATATATATATATATATATATATATATATTTTTTTTTTGTGTACATACCCTATAGCTCCTGTGAAAGCAAATGTAGCACTAGCAACAATTCATCAGACACAAGGTAAGCTGTTTACCTCAAAAATCTTAATATTGAAATATGTTTTACTGATCCTATCATCATGTATAGCTTCCCTACCCCTGTGACATGGATTTATCTGAAGTAGCAGCCTGATCTTTGCAGTATCCATTTTAACGAACTATTTCTTTCAAAATAGGGATGTTTGGAATCTCTGTAGGGCAGTTTGTGTTTATCTAACCAAAACTCCAAGACTGGCTGATTATCAGCTCTGTTAGATTAGGTTAGCAGTCTTGTTTATAGTATGAGACTCTTACTTTGGTTTGGTATCTGTTCCATTTCTCACATGTATTTGTCTCCATGTCTACAACCTTCATCAGCTCATGACTACTTCTGAAAGCCTCTCAACAGTCAGTCCTGGCAAATTTATGTTCGCTCATCCCATAATACACATTGCTGTGATTCTGGCTCAGTGTTATGGTATCCCATAATACACACTGCAGTGATTGCGGCTCAGTATTATGGTATCCCATAATACACACTGCTGTGACTGTGGCTCAGTATTATGATATCCCATAATACACACTGCTGTGATTCTGGCTCAGTATTATGTTATCCCATAATACACACTGCTGTGATTGTGGCTCAGTATTATGGTATCCCATAATACACACTGCTGTGATTGTGGCACAGTATTATGGCATCCCATAATGCATACTGCTGGGATTGTGGCTCAGTATTATTGTATCCCATAATACATACTGCTGTGATTGCAGTTCAGTATTATGGCATCCCATAATGCACACTGCTGGGATTGTGGCTCAGTGTTATGGTATCCCATAATGCATACTACTGTGATTGTGGCTGAGTATTATGGTATCCCATAATACACACTACTGTGATTGTGGCTCAGTATTATGGTATCCCATAATACATACTGCTGTGATTGCAGTTCAGTATTATGGCATCCCTTAATGCACACTGCTGGGATTCTGGCTCAGTATTATGGCATCCCATAATACACACTGCGGTGATTGTGGCTCAGTATTATGGTATCCTATAATACACACTGCTGTGATTGTGGCTCAGTATTATGGTATCCCATAATGCACACTACTGTGATTGTGGCTGAGTATTATGGTATCCCATAATGCACACTACTGTGATTGTGGCTGAATATTATGGTATCCCATAATACAAACTGGTGGCATTGTGCTCAGTATTATGACACCCCATATTTCACACTGCCGTGACTGTGGCTCAGTATTATGGTATCTCATAATACACACTGCTGTGATTGTGGTTCAGTATTAGGTATCCCATAATACACACTGCTGTGATTGTGGCTCAGTATTATGGTATCCCATAATAGAAACTCCTGTGATTGTGGCTGAGTATTATGGTATCCCATAATACACACTGTTGGGATTGTGGCTCAGTATTATGGCACCCCATAACACACACTGCTGTGATTGTGGCTCAGTATTATGCACCCCATAGTACACACTGCTGTGATTGTGGCTCAGTATTATGGTATCCCATAATACACACTGCTGTGATAGTATATTATACTGCTGCATCAGTTTGCAAGACCTCACATGTACTTGCAACCAGCTGTAGTTCTGCATATATTTGATACCAGAACTGGTCTAATATAATTAAGCGTAACAAAAACAAAAGAAAAATAAAAAGAAATAAGATTATGCTACTCAGCAGCATGTAATATTTTAAAATATATCTTATTAGTCATTTACATGCTTTTGCCCATTATTTTCACTTCAGTGGATATTAAAAAATAACAAATTCTCTCCCATTGCTGATTGATGGGCATCTCAAAGAACTCATAGTGGAATCAGCATTAAACATTGACAGTTTACATTTTTTTTTTTTTTCATTTTGTTGACAAGGTAGATTCCACTGATCTTGTACATTTTCTGGCAGACGTTTGAAGTAGTATATAGACTGACTATGGGAAGTTTGTCCAAGGAACCAGAGAAATCTCTCAGTCTATGATAAGACTTCTCTGTGAGCTGTAAGCACAGCTTATGATGGCAATAGCAGGCTATATTCATCCACAGACTAAAAATCTTGTGATGACCAAAACTGGAGAGCATTCTGTCAGGTAGGACGAGTTGTAACTAGTGGAGAATCTTTGCATAGGGCCCGGGAAATGTCAGTACTCTGTGTAAGTGGCAATGCTATCAAAATGGAAGCCTATGCTGTTACTAGAGGAAGACAGCAGGGCAAGTACAGACCATGAATCTGCGCAAGTACTGGAAGAGAATATCAGTGACCTGGAAGTAAAAAACACTCGGATGGAAAAAGGCAAAGGGTCGTGAAGACTGTGCTTACCACTGCAGACAGCAGCACTATCTTCTTGTGGAAAAAGATAACAGTTGTATCACCATGAGATAATAGACAAACAAATGTCTTTTAGCACCCATAAGCCTTTTAATTAGGTAACAAGGAGGGAGGGGCTTATTCACAGGAATGGAATGGAAACTAGATTGGGGGTCTTCCAAAATTTGATCCATATGTGGTGACTTCCTGAATTAGACCTTTCTGTCTCCTCTCAGAACAACTCTAGCTACCCCTTTCAAGAATATTTTGGCATGAGACTGCATGTTTAATAATTTGCATTTAATGAAAAGAAAGGTATAAAGAATGAAGAAAAATGTTTGAAGTAAAATGGCTCTGACACAATAAACTGCATCATTTGTAATAGATAAACTGTGTAAATTTCTTGCAGTAGCTTTTGAAATGTAACACATTTTACTGAAGCCTATTCCGTTCACTTTCAGAAGTTATGTGTTGTCTTCTCTGTTGAAGGGGTGAAGGATGGTGTGACAACTATCAATCATCCTTTACATAACAGAGCTCCATCAAGTAGCATTTCTTGCCGTGACCTGTCGATCCACTAGAAATGAACATAATCAGCTTGTTTTAAAATGCTTGACATGATCAGAACTTAGCTATGATTTTGGTCAAGTCAATTGTTTGCTGTTGTAACTAACACTGAACCTATTTGAGATGATGTTGGTGTGTAGGAAATGGGAGGCATTATTGAGTTATCTTTTGATTAATCAGATCCATCTCCAGTGATGAACCACTTTACAAAATTTCCAAACTTCTCCAAGGTTGTGTGACTTCAGAAATTGTTATACTAAGAAAGGGAATACCAGGGTAAAACTCCCCTGCACTGAGAGTATGTGGAAGCTTTATTTTACTTCTGTCAGGGCCACAAATGCATTATTATTATTATTATTATTATTATTGCTAATATTATTATTATTATTATTATTATTATTATTATTATTGCTTCTATCAGATTTTAATAAAAATGCTCTGTTGCTTGTGTAGGACTTGATGAAAGATACCATAACAGTTTCCATGTACTGCTGCAATGGGAATTTGTCAGATACCTAGGCATATATCTCATCTCTTTCTGCTTGAAAGAAAAGTAAGCTACTTCTGCTTTGAGATAGTCAGCACAATATTGTGGCTGTGATAAAAGTAAAGTATAAGCACTTTAGTAAGTTTTTTGTGTGTGAATGCAAATGTGGATTTGCATCTGAGTGTCTGAATGTGCCAGCTTGTGAGTGTGAGTAAGGGAGTTTAGTGTGAGATCACTGAACAGTGAGTTTAAGGAAGTTTTTTCCCTTTTCCCCACTGCTGTGCAATCCGAGAAATAATATTTGTAAAGTAGCTGGGTTGTTGTGGGCTTACCTTCATCAAAACATTTATATTTACTTATTTGCTGCTTTGAATGTTTGTCAAGTTATGTCAATGATTTTACCATCAGCTTAGGGTACTCTTTACGAATCTATATATATATATATATATATATATATATATATATATATATATATATATATATAGATATATATAGATATAGATATATAAAAACATTATATAATATTATATACAGATAGATATATACAATATATATATATATATATATATATATATATATATATATATATATATATATATACAGATCTATATGTCTAGTTGACTGGCAGTTGATCAACAGTTATGCAAGATCGCACAGACTGAGGAGATGAGAGATTTGCTCTTACCCCATGTTTGTGGGACCTGGGAGTTAGTATATGTAATTATCAGGGGGG